>NC_084996.1:19717928-19727928 GCF_963854185.1 Sardina pilchardus | reverse complement strand
ACCTCCCCAGCAGGCGTGATCGCAGCACAGTCACACACTGAATCAGCGTGGCCTCCTCCACACATTCCATTACCTAACATGCCCTCACATACCAGCACACACTTGTGGTGAGCTTCTACGCCGAGGCGGACTGCTGTTGGCCATCTGCCAGCTGTGTGTGTGTGTGTGTGTGTGTGTGTGCTAGCTAGGCTATACCCAAGCAAGCCTGAGTCTGTCTGAGAGAGCAGAGCTCAAGCGTGGGTCCATCCGTGGGAGCCTCTGGACAGATTACCCTCCTTATTGTGTGCGGTGCCATAATCCTCCCCTGATTGGCTGTCTGAGACAGAGGCCAGCCAGGGGTGACATTGCACCACCACCACCACCACCACCACCACCAGCAGCACCATCACGGCCTTGTAGCAACCTATGGAATGAGCAGAGGAGTTGGTGGCGAGACACAAGGCGTGTGTGTGTGTGTGTGTGTGTGTGTGTGTGTGTGTGTGTGTGTGTGTGTGATAGGATAGAATAGATGCTAACTGTCTTAATAGCTTCAGCTCAGGGCTGGGCCAGGTCCGGCCCAGAGTCTCGCTGACTGTCCAGAGAGAGAGAGAGAGAGACGTTATGTTCGTTAGACTCCTGACAGGCCTCCTGTGACACACGTCTGCGTGTGCGTGTGCGTGTGCGTGTGCGTGTGCGTGTGCGTGCGCCTCAGTCTCATCAGTCTAGAAAGCTACTCGTAGGAAAGCGTGGGAGAGTAGAGAGAAGAGGACTATCATGTGTAGGCCCTGGTTTATGTGAGCTCATAACTCTGGTTATATGATTCTTGCTGCTGTCTCCTCACTGCTGTGGGAGATTCATGGAAAACGGCCTTGAGTGTTTCTTCGCTTCGTTTTGCTGCGAATACCCCACAGCGAGCTTTGAAACACACACTGGCTTGTTTGACTGCATCAATAGTCTGTGGCCGCAGCAGTTATGTAAAGCCGAATATCTGTTGGATTTCCAACCGTCAAACGCTTGGAAGTCATTTTGTTTTTCCCAGAATCACCTAGACATGACCTTGATCAGTGGATTTACGCTTATGTAGGCTGACAGGTCTACATTTAAGGCTACGTGCCACTTCTCAAATTGGATTCATTTGGATTTACAGGTGATACACACTCTGTGGTCAAATACGCGCTTTGCCCTCTCAGTTCAGTGCTGGCGTCAGATGGTAACAACTCTTGGTTCAGTACTATCTATCTGCACTATAACCTTCAGTAAAAGTGAGTGTTTCTTTAGATGGATTTGCGTGACGGGGAACAAAAACAACACTTGGCAAACCTTTGAAAGGCCACTGCAGACTGCTGGTTCCATATCACTGATCACGATTTGTAGTGTGACCGACCACAACATTGATCACATGTCCGCTAAGTTCAGTGGCCTTCTGCTCTGGTTCTTATTACGCTCATGCCCCTGTAAGCACCCCCACCCCCACCCCCCTCTACCAGCCAGCCAATAGCAGAGGAGGGTCAGGGCTTAGGGCAGTGGATTGAGCCAGAGGGTCTGGGTGAGCCCGATCCGATCTCATCCAGCCTAGTGATTTGCTGTCTGGTCGGGTCGGGTCTGGTGTGAAGGTGGGTGGCCTACATCCCACTCTCCCAGCCCAGCCCAGCCCAGCCCAGCTCAGTCTGCATACCGGAGCAACAGACCAGAGAGGGGCTCCGTAGCTAAGCTAGCAGCTAGCGGAGGGGGTGGAGGTGGATGGCCTACATCCCACTCTCCCAGCCCAGCCCAGCCTAGCTCAGTCTGCATACCGGAGCAACAAACCAGAGAGGGGCTCCATAGCTAAGCTAGCAGCTAGCGGAGGGGATCCAATGCTCTGGCGTCCAACAAGCCTCAGTTGTGTGTGCCAATTGCTCTGGCTATCTCTTGACTCTTATATCTGACTCTGTCTTATATCATGGTGGGAGATTACCGGGAATGGCAGTGATAGTGGTGAAATGGTTAGATCATTACGCAAGCATCTCCAAAGCTTGAATTATTATTATTATTTATTTGTTTTACGTGGGAAGGGCTCTGGTATGAGCAAGTATGAGTGGAAAGTTTTTCTTTATTTACTTGTGTATGATTGTGTGGTGAAGGGAGGGAGGAGGAGGAATAGTTGTACCAGGATCCTCTCCTCCTCTCCCTCTTTCTCTCCAGGACTAACGCCAACACTGCAAGGTATGCAGCCATTCCTTTTATGCAGTGTAATATCTCCCTCTCTTTTTCTCTCTCTCTCTCTCTCATTTCCCTCTCTCTTTCTTTCTCTCTCTCCTTTCCTTCTCTCTCTTTTCCTTTCTCATTCCCTTCCCTCTCATTCCCTCTCTTTCTGCCTCTCACATTCTCTCTCTTTTCTCTGTCTATGCCATTCTAATTGTTCCCCCTCTCCCTCCTCCTCCTCCTCCTCCTCTCCCTCCATCTCTCCTGCTCTACTGTACACACTTCACAGACGCTGTTATGTCTCGCTGAGCTGCCGCTGCCGCTGCTGCTGCCCCCATTTCTTTTGTCTCTGTCTCCTACTGTCTGCGGCGTGTGCGTGTCATGATTCCAGGGCTACATCTTTCAGGAGGAGACACCTTTTGATTCAGGACGCGTGCGCCGGTGTGGCGGGGACGCCTGGGAAGCGCTCCCTTTTATTAATTCATGGGCGCAGCGCGTGTCAAGGAGCCCAGAAAGGAGACACTGTCTCACACCCTCGGCGAGAGTGCCATTGTCTGTCTGACATAGGTCAGCCTCCTGCTGGGGGGGGGTTAATAAGACGCCCCCTGGACACATGATTTGGTATTCGGTGCAGATATGAGCATCTGTTGATATCAGCATCTGCTGACCGACACGTTTGTTTCCATTTCTCCTTGGGCAAAGATGGGCAGAGGTAAACACACCCTGTGATCATCAATCGGTTGGACAAACATCAAAACGTTGTTTTGTCCTTTTCTGTTAATTTGTCGAGTGATTGAGGATTCTGATCTTGAGGATTTGAGAAGGCATTGATGTTGTTCTAGAGAGCCTCTTTAGTGTCTGGTTATTCAAAGAGAGACTCCCTTTCTTAGTTGATTTGAGCCATTTCCTGTTCTCTCCCGGTCTTAATAGAAATACGATGAGGGATGAAGACACGGTAGTGCCTTTCCCCGTCTCTGCTATTCCCAGGCAGACCACTGCCGCCTAATTGAAAGGTTCCCGTTTTGGGCTGGCCACTTACAGGAGTGCGGCTACTTAATTGATACAGATGGTGATGAGCACTATCCCTCAGAGGTTCCTAGAGAGAGAGAGCGAGAGAGCGAGAGAGAGAGAGAGAGAGAGAGATGACCCTGAAGAGCTGACCCTCTGCTCTAGCCTGCAGATGATGGAGGATTAGCCTAGCGGTTTTCATCCCCAGCAGTAATTACACTGGCAGCCATTTAGCATTAGCATTTAAATTTACATCTACTTATCTAGCGGACACTTTTATCCAAAGCAGTTTGCCAGTGAGGATGGAAATACATTCAAAGTGCTGTGCAGAGCTAGCCGATGTGCTAGTTTGCAGGCCGTTTGATAGCTAACGTAGCCAGTTTCCACTTTGCTTACGAAAAACCTGTGTGAATCCACAGAATCTGGTTTATTTTGTCAAGTGAGTTAAGTGCACACAACAAATGTGTTTTCTCCAACAGGATAGACAATATATAGACAATATACAATGCCTCAAATAGAATAAATACTATATAGACAATATGCTAGAGTACCATATAGACAGATATATTCAATGTACACAACTAGGACACTTTAAGTAATATACATGCTGTTTGAAGACGGCAATGTGCAGGTAGGTTGCAGTTGACTCTTGTTGCAGCATGAAGATGCAGGCAGTTTAGTGGTTCAACAACATGTCAGTTTATGGCAGATAATATAACAGTCCAGTACAGCAGCTCCACAAGCAGCTGAAAGCTTGTATTTTGATATTGAGCCTGTATCAAGTGCATGAATATTGTCTCAGCCAACAGTATCAGGTTTTTGGGGACCTCAAGGCAGCACTGTCTGAAAGGCACTAGGGTTAGGGTTGGGGTTAAGGTTCGTGTTGGGGGTCTTGTCGACGGCGGCAGCGCTCCCTTGAAGTCGACGCTGGCGGCCCAAAAGACCAAGCAGTGGTGCCCCTCTGGTTCTGACCCACTATGAATTACAGGCTTGGCCTGTGTTGACTGAGTTGATAGATAGATAGATAGATACTTTATTGATCCCCAAGGGGAAATTCAAGATTTGGACCAGGACCAGGGCCGACTCGTTTAAGCAGCAAAGTCTGCGTCACATCAGCTCACAAGATGAAAGCAGATAGTGCAAACAGGGGTGACCCAAGTACCTTTGGAATACATACGGTGGCTCTCCTCGATCCTCGAGGCTTGTTCCCACTGATCTATAACTAACACTGGATAGACTATCCCATTGATGCCACCCCATCATTCTTTGTCTAGATCAGTGAGGACGAGGATCGAGGATGGAAGGGAGGGTGTATAAAAGACCAAATGAGAGGCACCCCAAGTTGAAGGGACCGACCAGGTCCGAGAGAGAGAGAGAGAGGAGCCCCTTGAGCGAGGGTGGAAAGGAAACATGGTCCCCTCAGTACTGCCACTACTATTACTCACGCTCGCACTACTACAAAGGAAGTGACATGCCAGTGCGTGATCCGTCTCATTTCCTGTTGTTTCTCTCTCGTCTTTTGTCTTGCTTTATTGTGTGAAACCTCCAGGCTGCAGGTTGAAGGCATGTGGCACTGTCAGTCAGGACTTCCTGTTGCTGTGGTATGCCGTGCGCGAAGGCAGAAATAATGCTTTACTTTATTGGTTATAAAACCACCTGTCTCCCACAAAGCACACTATTGATTTGATAGTGCTATAATTGCCATGTAGTAAAGTAATCAGTGGAACTTTAAGATGAGGTGTCGATACTTTTTATGTTCTAAAGTGTTATCATAGGTGCATGCGATTTATATTCTCCATGATATGCCAGACGCCCAAGCACTGCTTGAAGCCTGAGGAGATGTGTGTAACCAAGGCTGATGAGCCTGTGATTATTATGGGATGGGAACACGTCACTGCACATGTGGGCCAAGTTTCTGGCCACATTGTTGCACGCACGCACACACACACACACACACACACACACACACACACACACAGACACACACAGTGCCTGGGTAATTGACGCGGCTAGGTTTGTCCATTCAGTGCAGTGCTGTGCTGTGTAGCGCTGTGTAGCGCAGCGTTGCTTACCGTTGCATCACCCGGGGCAAAGTAATGAACAGCGCGCATGCTGTGCCTCCGCTGCCTTCCACTGCGCCAAAGACTTTCTGCTGATTTGAAAATAAATCACAGTTATGTTCAGGGGAGTGATCAAGAGCCGCTTTCCATGTATAAGCTTTGATGGGGGGGAAAAAAGGCACAGCACGAAGCTCGTCAGAGGCCTGTTTCTCAGGCTAAGCTAGCATAAGCGTTTTATTGAATCGGATACTCTCTGGTCAGTGAGTGCGCGTGTGATCCCTGAGGTGTGTCATTAAGTTGGCCTTGTTGTTGTTGTTGTTGTTGTTTAGGTCTGGTGTGTTAAATGCATCTCTGCTTTCCGCTCTCTCTACCACGCTTCTTTTGGAATGTTCAGGTCTCACTGCCAACCATAGTTTCTGTGTTGTCTGACACGTTTCTCCCTTAGCGTGTGTGTGTGTGTGTGTGTGTGTGTTTGTGTGTGTGAGAGAGAGAGAGAAAGAGAGAGAGAGAGAGAGAGAGAGAGAGAGAGATAGTTAATATGCGTGTTTGTTTGACTTGGGAGTATGTGTGTGTGTGTTTGTGTGTGTGTGTGTGTGTGTGTGTGTGTGTGTGTGTGTGTGTGTGTGTGTGTGTGTGTGTGTGTGTGTGTGTGTGTGTGTGTGTGTGTGTGTGTGTGTGTGTGTGTGTGTGTGTGTGTGTGTGTGTGTGTGTGTGTGTGTGTGTGTGTGTGTGTGTGTGTGTGTGTGTGTGTGTGTGTGTGTGTGTGAGTGATAGTTAATATGTGTGGTTGTTTGACTTGGGGGGTGTGTGTGTGTGTGTGTGTGTGTGTGTGTGCGCGCCTGCTAAAAATACCCAAGCTTGCGTGCATGCATGCCCAAGCTGGCATGTAGACAATGCTGAGATCACAGCTTCCGCTGTGCGTGATCCTCTGTGTGCGTGCGTGTGTGTGATCGTGCCTGTACCCTGCGAGTGTGTGACTGTGCCTGTCTCATACCTCTGCAGAGACGTGTGTGTGTGTGTGTGTGTGTGTGTGAGAATGCTCTTACCTTCTGTCTGGGCTGGGTTAGGTAACGGTTCGACATCCTGATCTTGCTTCTCTCGTCTCTGTGTGTTGATGGCAGCACGTAGAGTATTTTTAGTGTGTCCTGTGCTTTTTCTGAACACAGGATGCAGACGCTCTCTAGAGTCACCGTCGGTTGTTAGAGAGAGGAAGAGTCGTGACGGCTCCTATCAAAAGGGGCCTGTAAACGATCCAGCCACCGAATAAAGCAGTCCCCGAGGTGTCACTACTTCAAAACGGAGAAAAGAAACGAACGTGGAGGCGATTTTCAAATTTGCGCGGCCTGCTGACTCATTTTCTGTAGGTGCGGGCTGGGGGAGAGGGAATGTTTTCGTTTAAGGCATGTCCCTTCGTCCACAGACACCAACCTCAATCGCGCGGAGAGTGCCAGAAATTCACTGGCAGCCTGCTCTCCTTGGCTGCGGTTGGACATGCCTCTTATAACATCAGACAACTCTGAATTGCTGAGAAACAAACTGCCTAAGCATTTCTTTTTTTACCAGAAAGGATTCAAAAGCAAACAGGAATAATCAAAACCAGAGACGCAGCAGCAGCAGCAGCAGTGGTGACGGGGCCTGTGAGCGTCCTCCCTGCCTTGGGAGAGTGGGTTGAAGTGTAGCATTTAGCAATTAAGACTGCAGAACGTTTCGTGTCTCTATTATGCAAGCGAGAAATGGGGAATTCGGCAATCGACCTCGCTCGTTCCAACTCTGGTCCGGCTGGTCCGTACGAGCCGAACGTGACCCGAGAAAGTGTTTCTCACACACATCTACAAACATGCTCCAAAAATATCCCACATAAATATGCAACCTTTCGACCCTTTTCCCCTTATACAATAAGACAACCCTCCTCCCTTCCCAAGCATTGCCTCGAATAAAAATAATCGCCATAAGGGATATTACATAGAGCTGTGGCCTTTTTTTCTGTTTTGTTATGCTTTGAAGGACAGCTGGTTCGAGATCAGTGGTCCCAAGTTGGGGCTTTTGAGCCACAAGCATCTTGGCTTTCTTCGCCCTGACCCTGAGTCTGTGCCGGAAGCTGTATTTAAGGCAGCGTTCCAGTGGTGAGATGGCGGAGCTGGCGTGGGCTTTCCGCGTCTGCTTCGAGTTGAGCCGGGTTGACTTGGGTTGACTTAGCCTTTCGACTGCGCGAACGAGGGAGGGAGGGAGGGAGGAATGGATGGATGGATGGATGGAGGGAGGGAGATGGAGAGAGAGAGAGAGAGAGAGAGAGGGAGGACACTCTGGGAAGGGCCTGGTCCAGGAACAGAGGAGTGTGGTGGTTCTGAAGCATTGTTTCTTTTACTGTTGGTGTGCGTGTACATGTCACCACAATTTATGATCGTGGGGAAAGCAGCGAAGAGCCAAATATAATACCAGCCCTGATCTGCCTGCCATGTTTCCCAATCAGTTACCAACAGCAGTTCTGCGTTGCGCTGGTTTCGGCTTTTTGCACAGCTCTGCACCCCAATGCCTGCTGTGTCTTTGTCTCTCTCTGTCTCCCCATCCTGGGTCTGTGCCTCTCTCTCTCTCTCTCTCTCTCTCTCTCTCTCTCTCTCTCTCTCTCTCTCTCTCATGCAATATTTTTTGCACTTTTTTGATAGTTTGTGTACTTTTCTTCCACTGACTTATCTCCCTCTCTCTCTCTTTCTCTCCCTCTCTTTCTCTTGCTTTCTTTCTCTCTCTTGCTCCCTTTCTTTTTTTGATCCCCTCTCTATTTGTTCCTTCTCTCCCTCCCTCTTGCTTGTTGCCTAGCAGCCAGTAGTGAGTAGAGAGAGTGAGTGTGAGAGAGAGAGAGAGAGAGAGAGAGCGAGAGAGAGAGAGAGAGAGAGAGAGAGCGAGAGAGAGAGAAGGGTTGGAGGGAGGGGTAGGAGGAGGAGGAGGAGGAGTGAACGGATGGGATGGGGCAGGGACGGAGAGAGCAGAAGGCCATGTGAGGGCAGAGGGCAGTGAGGCCAGGTGGTGGAGGGCAGACGAGGTGGGGGGGTTGTGTGTCAGATAGGAATGTGGACAGAGGGGGGGAAAGGGTCGGTGAGTGTGTGTGTGGTGGGGGAGGAATGTCATTGTGATTGGGGGTAACATGGCTGGACACACACACACACAGAGCACGCCAAACTAACTCAGGACTGTACAAAAGAGGCTGTTGACCTGCTACAGTGCACTGGTGTGCCTACTGTAGTGGTGTGGGTTCATCTCTGTAAAAGTATGCTTAGGCCTGTACAATTGATTTCCATAGCTACTACTCACCAGTTGCCAGCCCTTCCGCCGTTGCTAGGTGAAGGACGGTGTCATATACAAACATACTGGTTTGACAGTTCATGTGACTTGGTTGTCTATGGCAGCATGTCATGCATTTCTTACATACTTACTTGTCAGCTACATTTGATTCATATTTATTCACAGATGTCGGTAGGCTGCGTCAGAGAGCCCAGTATGTGTTGATCGTATTTTGATTGCCCATGTGTGGAGAGAATCACATATTTGAAACTTCATAAACTAACAGTGAAACAAACAATCAAAATGATTGTGTGTTTCTGTATGTTTGTCCGTGCCTTTTACTAGCTGATGCGAAGGTTAGCATATTCACTGGTGGACAGTGGTTGAAGCTGAAAGTGCTTTATGGTCAACCTCTGCACATTCTCCCCCGTAGTCAACAGCTCCTCACAGTTATGAGGGAGAAAGCTAAGTACCAAAGGGATTGACGAGGCAAACGACAAACACGGAACATGGTGACCTCAAGAAAACGGAAAGAAAGGAAGAATAGAAAGACACCAGATGTGTTAGCGTAGCGCCAACAGAGCTGGGCTAGCATGCGGCAGTGATGAAAGGTTGTGTGTTTGTAGCGCCCTCGAGCAAGGCACTTCACTCCGACCAGCTCGGGGGGCAACTGGCCCTTGTAATAATGGACAATAATATGCAAGTTGCTCTGGATGAAACCTTCAGCCACAGGAATACTTCCATAAGAAAGATGTGTATATACTGCAATACTGACTGATTCTCTCTCTCTCTCTCTCTCCCTCTCCCTCTCTCTCCCTCTCCCTCTCTCTCCCCTCTCTCTCCCCTCTCTTTATGTCTGTAGCAGTGGAGACCCAGAGCACCAGTTCGGAGGAGATCGTGCCCAGTCCGCCGTCCCCCCCTCCGCCGCCCCGCATCTACAAGCCCTGCTTCGTGTGCCAAGACAAGTCCTCAGGCTACCACTATGGCGTCAGCGCCTGTGAAGGATGCAAGGTGAGAACAACACTCCTGAATCTCACGTTTTTTTTCTTTTTTCTTCCTTTTATGCGTCTCGCACCTCTTTTGTTTTCTCCGTTTTTCTCTTCTCTTCAATGGCTCCCTTGTTTCCCTCAGTCAAACACAGCACACGATCTCTCCATTCTCGGTTAGCCGTGTTCGGTGGAGTGTAGATCTAGAGTCATCTCCCCTCCAGCATCTGTGTCAAAGCTTAGGCCGCAGCCATTATCAGTAATCCCCTTTAGTTTGCTTGGGCAACAGAGCATCTCCACAGAGGCTTATCTTTCCAAACAATGGTGGGAGTTACATCGTCATTTTCTATTAATCTGAAACAGGAGGAGCAGCGTTTGTTTATTGGTAAATAACAACGCTGGATATTTGTTTAAATATAAAATTAAGCCTGACTGTCGGCCACACAAGTCAGTTTTTTTTATCAGGGCTCTCTGACGCAGTGTTTCAAAAATGATCACTGCCCTCTTAAT
>NC_084996.1:19627928-19715428 GCF_963854185.1 Sardina pilchardus | reverse complement strand
CTAGTCGTTCCCATTTCCACACCTTTCGACATCTCACCCATATTAGATAACGCTCTCCTCTCCTCTCCTCTCCTCTCGTTCTGATTGGTTTCACATGTGTGGAAGTGTACTGTGGGTAATGAGGGGAGAGGCCTTGGGGCATTATGGGGGGCGGGGGGGGGGTTTCCCCCACCCAACGCTGCCTTGCATGCTCCTCTGTTTGGCTGGCTGGGTGCACAACTACCACCCCCACCCCACCCCACCCCACTGAAGGCCTCGGCTTTATTCCCTAATCCACGGCCGTACCCAGCGGCCGCAGCCATGCCCGTACATTCTTCACACCTCGTGATGACATGGAGTTCATTCCTGGGGATTTCAGAGCACACACAGCAGCAGCTGTCAAAAAAAGAGAGAGAGAGAGAGAGAGAGAGAGAGGGAGGAAGAGAGAGAGAGAGAGGGAGAGGAGGGAGAGGGAGGGAGGGAGAGGGAGGGAGAGAGAGAGAGCGAGAGAGAATTTGTTACTTTTTTCTGTCTGATGATCTATGTTACCACCCTGAGTGAGTGTGAGTGAATTTGTGTGTGTCAGTCTGGGCTGTTTTGGGGGAATATGACCTGGATTTGATTCCGCTGGCTCACAGTGCTGCCTGCCTGTGAAGATGGTGGGGCGGTGGGGGTTAGGTGGGGATGTTGGGGGCTAGGTGGTGACGGTGGTTGGGGTGAATGTGGATGTTCCTAAAGCAGGGCTGTCCAGGTGTCCCCAGAAAGGGTCTGCGTGTGTCACGGCACGGCCTGGCGGTGTCCTACACCACATAAGGGATCAGTGCCCTTGTACAGATACCCTAGGCAGTAGAAGTAGTGTATGTGGCATCAAGTCTCAGCGTAGGCTGGGTAAACCCTATCGGATCAGCCTGTGATTTGGATTTCGACCTGCAGCTCATGCTGAAAACCTGCATATCTATCCCTCCAGTTTCCTGTCCACATCCTCTGGGTCCAATCACAAACTAGCTTATCTAAAAGGATCTCCCGGATATTTGGTCTGATTGGTTGAAGGACTATCCAAAAGCCATTTGAACGCCCATTTATCACGCCTCTTGTGCGGTAGAAATAAAGCGCAGACTCCCCAGACTAATGTTCAGTCTTAAAAGATTGAGCTTAGTATGGTGATAGCCAGACTAAATATACCCAGCTGTTACGTAGCTGTGCAGAATGTACGTTAGATAAACCTCCCCCTTTACACCTCAAGAGATGTGCTAGTAAGAAATGCTAATAAGAGATGCTAGCATTCATGGGTTTTAGCTGCCTTGCTTGCGAGCTTGCCCTCCAATCCAAGGTGCCGCTCATCAGCCAACCAAATTATCGAAGCAACATTGCACGGGAGTTGAGTGAGGTCTGGTCCCTCGTCAGTCAGAGAAACCGATCATTTCCTCTCCTGAATTAGGTGCTGAAAAGACAGAGGGTTTAGCAGCTAAGCTAAGATGTCATCGCTTTCTGTAGCATGTTGCTAACTATGTTGCTTGGCTGCGTTGTGGGTTTTATTTTTAAAAGTAATATAGTACGCATCAGCCGTGTGCTCTGTGTTTGCCTGAGGAAGTTTGTTTTTGTCCTCCAATGTGACTGCAGTTAAGGCAGCAGCTGTATCAATTGGCACGGTTGTTTTTAGCCTTCAATGTGACTGCAGTTAAGACACCAGCTGTATTAATTGGCATGTTTGTGTGATCAAGTGTCTTGAGATGTCAGCCCTTGGGTGGCCAGTAACCGCACAGAGTCAGAGAGATCAGTGACCAGTCCCGAGACATCCATAGTTCGGGATGTACCAGTCCGATACTGATGAGGAGACCGGTCCGATACTCATTTCGATAGCCGGTATTGGTGACTATTTTCCTACTGGTTCAAATGGTGCTGATATCACTGTAAAATATAACACAACCCCCTTAATAGCACACATAAAATAACGATCTCAGTGTCTTCCACACAGCCTATCAGCCAAAAGACAGGGCACTTGGTACTGGCCCAAGCTGTTGGTATCAGGACTGAAGAGTCATCAATGCAACTACTGTTTGAATGGAATGTTTGCACCACATCATTCAAATTGGACTGTTCAAAGAAAACGTGTTCGCCACGAACGTTCGCCACCGTTTGCCAAATTTGAAGGCACCCCAGAAGAGCAGAGGGACGTAGGGACATACTGTAGGGTTGACCTGCTGTGTTCTCTCCCACACTTATCCAGCAGATCTGTGAGGTCCTCTGTGAGGTCCTCTCAAGGAACAGCATCTATTAAACATACCTGCTGAATACCAGAGCACCTCTAATGGCTCTCTCTCTCTCTCTCTTGCTATCCTGCTCCCTCATCTGATCTCTCTCTCTCTCTCTCTCTCTCTCTCTCTCTCTCTCTGTGTGTGTGCTAGTAGTTGTGTGGTAGTGGAGGATAGCACTCCTCATGACCTGACCAGGTCACGTCGTCCCTCCTTCGCCAGGCTCACCCTCCCCTGCATGTATGTTTCATGCCTTCATGTCCATGAGTGTGTGTGTGTGTGTGTCTGTGCATGTGTGTGTGTGAGAGAGAGAGAGGGCGCATGTGACACAGCCCCCCTCCATAGGACATGCTGTACAGTGATGACCGACTCTGATGTGAGTGTTGACAGATAGCAGGACTCCTGTGATCGTGTCCAGTGTTTGCCCACTACTGGCTTGAGCCAGACGCTTGTATTGCTGTTGTGGTCAAAGGAAAAAGAGGCTCCGAGCATTTGGAAACCGTTGGGTTCAATAAGAGCCTGCGTCTGGGGGCTCAGGCCAGACCCCTTGTGCAGCGTGGAGCACAATTGTTTCAGATTTCATGGGCTTTAACAGGCTGAAAAGTTTTTATTAGTGATTTAAGAAGGATTGTAAGTGTAACTCATAAGATCTCCTAAACCACCTCCTTCTGGCTAAACCCCCCTCTTCCTCCTCTTATTTTTTTCTTTTTTGTGATCAAGCCTCTCCTCCCTCACTTAATTTTTCTCTCTCTCTCTCTCTCTCTCTCTCTCTCTCTCTCTCTCTCTCGTTCACTTTCCCTCTCGGCCTTTGTCTCTTTCCCTCTGTCCCCCCTCCTGTCCTCCGTGGCTAACACCTTTGGGAAAAGTGATCTTTGGCGAAAGCTGTGCTGTGCTGTGCTGTGCTGTGCTGTGCTGTGCTGCGCTGTGCTGTGCTGTGCTGTGCTGTGCTGCGCTGCGCTGTGCTGTGCTGTGCTGTGCTGTGCTGTGCTGCGCTGTGCTGCGCTGTGCTGCGCTGTGCTGCGCTGCGCTGCGCTGCGCTGCGCTGTGCTGCTCTGTGCTGTGCTGTGCTGCGCTGTGCTGCTCTGTGCTGTGCTGTGCTGTGCTGTGCTGCGCTGCAGTGGGTGTGTGCATATTTCTGCTGTCTGGCCCCTGACCCACTAACAGCACAAAGGCCTTTGTGAGCCGCCATGTCCGCTCTTGCAGATCGCTCTCTCTTGCTCTCTCTTGCTCTCTCTTGCTCTCTCTCTCTCTCTCTCTCTCTCTCTCTCTCTGTCTCTGTCTCTCTCTCTCTCTCTCTCTTGCTCTTTCTCTCTCTTTCTCTCTCTCTTGCTCTCTCTCTTCCTCTCCTTTCTTTCCTCTCTCTCTTTGCTCTTTCCTTCTCTTTCTCTCAGACACACATGGCGACACACACACACACACACATACACACACACACACACACACACACACACACACACACACACACGACCCACAGCAACCAGAGCCAGGTCCAGACCTTCAGGTAGTGTTGCTTTCGTCAACGAAAATTATGACTAAATATCGTCGTCAACGAACTTTTTTCACGTGACTATAACGAGACGAGACGCAACGTAAATGCTGGCCATGTGACGATGACTATAATTAAATTTATAAGGCAATATCGTTGACGAATAAAAACGAGACTAAATGTGGTTTACAAAATAAAAAACATGCTAACATCTCTCTTCATTTTCGAAGACCAGAAGGACATGAATGTTATAACATTATTTTGAGTCGTTTAGTCGTGTTATTATTTTGCAGTAGGCTATTTCTGTTTCTGTCTCACTTCAGGGGCGCATCAGGTTGCATGGTCTGATTATCATACCAGAGGACCAGCGTTTCTCGCGTGGGCCTGTTGGTCATATCTGGTGCTTCTGTCACTCATCTGATCATATTTGATCATGTAGCAAAGGAGTGGTAGATGTATAGCCTATCGTTATCGCTAATATAAGCTAAGAAATATAGGCTGCGCGTTCAGTCCGTTAGATTGGCAACTCTCTCAGTTCAACTTTGCACTAGGCTATCTCACCTCCGCATGTAGATCTAATTCAGATGAAAATGTTAACAGGCAACTGCAGATTTGATTAGTGTGTAGCCTAAGCTTCTGTCCAGCTGATGCTAGCGCTGTCATATAGCCTACAATAATAACATTATTCCACCGATCAGCAACGAAGTTCTAATCATAGACACATTTTTAATGGAACCTTGGCTTAGTAGGCTATCTAATGTTGTGTGGGAATTGCAAGAAAACTATTGAAAACAATTCCTTACCAACCACACAAGTGCGCGTGTGTCGCTTATTTAAACGGTAGAAAAACTGAATCAAAGACGGTGCTGTTCATCAACAAAATCAGCATGGAGTTAAAACGTAATTTAAAGTCCCACGCATTTAAAGGGGCAGCGACCACTCAAGGCATAGTCTACCAAAACTGAGTGATGAACGTGAAATGCGTTTTATAGGCTACAAAACACTGCATTAAGATGACAATTGTGTGTAACCACGCTTAGGCTACCTAGTTAATGGTGAAATAGCATCCACATTTACAGTATTCAATAACCTAAGGACAACTTGATCTTAAGTTAAATTGTTCTCAGAAAAGGAACAGCAGGTCTACAGAATATTCCAAATAGTCCTTTCATGGTGACAGGGGAAGACCAAACTCTGTGTAACATACCTGATTCCACTGTCAATGTTCACTGCCTATGTAACCTGTAATATTTGTAATTTTTTAATCCATGAAAATTAACCAAAATGTATCATTTCCTATTAAAGGGGTAGTTCAGAATTTTGGACATAGGACCTCATTTCCAGGTTAGCCAGTGTGATATTTATCAGTGGAGACCGTTATCTGCACATTTCATCCAGTCCTATAGTTTCAGAGTTCGCTGGTGCTATAGTGCCTGCCACTAAAAACAGTCTTACCCAGTCTATGGAGGAACAACCCCTTAAAATAGAATTGCATTAATAAAAAGATGCTAAAATCCAATTTTCATTGACTAAAACAAGACTAAAAGTCATTAGTTTTCGTCAACTAAAACTAGACGAAAATAAGACTAAAATGCTCATACTTTTAGTCGACTAAAACTTGACTAGACTAAAAGAGTATGAACGTGACTAAAACTGATAAAAACTAAAATGACAGCTTGACACAAAGACTAGACTAAAACTAAAACCAAAACAGGCCGCCAAAAACAACACTACCTTCAGGCCTTCTCTGCCTTTTTTTCTTTCTTTCTTTCTGGCCTTCTTTCTTTCCCTTTCTTTCTCTCTTCCCTTCTTTCCCTATTTTGTCTTCCTTTCTTTCCCTCTCTCCCTCTCTCTCTCCCCCATTATGATTTTGCCAGACTGAGCCGCAACACTGCGCAGCGCAGCGGCTTCCTACAAGAACTCGAGGAGCTCTTCCAGGAGAAAATAGCTCAGGGCTTGTTTGTGCACAGCAGCACGTGTTTCTCTCTCTCTCTTTCTCTCTCTCTCTCTCTCTCTCTCTCTCTCTCTCTCTCTCTCTCTCTCTCTCTCTCTCTCTCTCTCTCTCTCTCTGTGAGAGTGTAGATGGGGGGTGGGGGGGGGTGTTATTGGGTCATGAGAGTCGTTGTCACTGCTTCTCCATGATGAGATTAAGTATTTGCCCCCTAGGGGCAGAACTCCTAAATCCCCCGTCGTGCTGCCCCCCCCCCACACACACACACCTCCACCTCCACCCTCCTGCCCCTCCCTTCCGGCGGGGGCCAACCCACGTGACCTCACACCAGTTCCCCCACATCTGGACATTGACTTACATGCTACTGTGTGTATTTGCATTGCATTGTTTTCCAACTGAACGGGCCAGGCCTAACTGGGATTCCCCTGGCTTGGGAGCTTATTTAAAACATTAACATTGTGTGAGTGTCTGTGTGTGTGTGTGTGTGTCCATGTCCGTGTGTGCGTGTGTGTGTGTGTGTGTGTGGTTGTGGGACTTGGATTGAGAGGGAAGAGAGTGAGATTTCTGTGTGTGTGTCTGTTGATTTTAATGTGCTTGTAAGACTGTGTGTGTGTATGTGTGAAGAGACATAACAGGAGTGTTTATGTGTGTGTTTCTGTATGTGCTTGGGCTGGAGTGTGTGTTTATCTGTGGGTCAACTCTGCTCTGTGTTCTCCTCCTCCTCCTCCTCCTCCTCCTCCTCCTCCTCTTCCTCCCCCCACTTCTTGCCTCCTGTCTTCCTCCTTCCTTGCAGCCGATATGGGCTAAGCCCCTTAAGAGATTAGCCAATGGGAGCTCATTTTTTCCAGGCGCTTAAACTGGCGATATAATGCCCACCAGTGTGGTGCCACGGCGATCCGCTGACCCCGTCGGCATTGATTTTTAAACTGGTGCCCATCTGGCCGGGGCTGCCAACGTGCCCGCTGCAGCTCGCCAAACCTCACACACCACGGCGTGCCCACAAGCTCGTAAAAAGCACACCATGCTGTAAATTGCTTTTATGGTTCTGTGGGCTTTTTTTTTTTAAAGAAAAAAAAGTTTTAAGTAGTTGCTAATGATGTTTATTGGGCTCTGTTTTGCGTTGTTTTTTTTTGTTTTTTTTTAAACTTGCTGTTGTAGCTCTGCTGTGTGTACACAGAGGTGTTTTTGTGCGTGCGTGCGTGCGTGTGTGTGTGTGGTTGGGTGGTAGGGTGCTCAAGGTGTTGTTGTGAGTGACATGAATGAAAGAACTTAATGAACTAACAGAGCTTCTCTTTTTTTCTCTTTCTCTCTCCCCCTCTCTCCCTCTCTCCGTCTCTCAGGGCTTCTTCAGGAGAAGTATACAGAAAAACATGGTGTATACCTGTCACCGGGAGAAGAGTTGCATCATCAACAAGGTCACACGCAACCGCTGCCAATACTGCCGGTTGCAAAAGTGCTTCGAAGTGGGCATGTCCAAAGAGTGTGAGTACCTGTGTGTGTGTGTGTGTGTGTGTGTGTGTGTGTGTGTGTGTGTGTACTGTATGTATGGATGTCTCATTAAAGTGTATGTGTGTGTATGTGTGTGTGTGCTTGTGTTTTGATCACTCACTTTTTTTATGTGAGCTCAACTTTTATAATGCACTTGACTGTCTTACCAAGGTTACGCACGCACACGCACGCACACACCCGCACACACACACACACACACACACACACACACACACACACACACACACACACACACACGCATGCACGCCCTTGCTCTACACTGCAACCCCCCCAGAGACACTCTCTCCTTCCTCCCCGTGTCCTCTCCTTCCATCCTTCCCAGCATGCCTTGTGGCCCACTTTTCATGTGTCAGAGAGTAGCGTTGCGTTGCGTCCCCCGGCTCAGCCCTCCTCTCTCCGATCGATAGAAGCGTTTTTCTCCGCTCCGCCTAAGGGCTCCTGTTGGGGGAGGGGGCCCACTACTGCCACCTGCTGGCCAGGCAGAGGAAGTGTCCCCCGTCGCCACTGACAGCGGAAGGAGAGGACTTAATGCCTGACGTCTCCAGAGAGCGTTTGTGGCCTAATGAGGACACACAAATGATCTGTGTACCGCTGATGTTGTGAAAGCCAGAGGGCTTTCTCTCCCGTTCTCTGCGTTTGTCGTGTTTGTGTTGTGCCCTGATTTTATATTCAGCCATGTTTATTTTATGTTTACTGAGCCAAAAATATATAATTTCTTTCAAATCTTTTATGAGGAGCAGAGGGAAAGGGGAAATGATATACATCCTGATTTGTATCAAATAATAATATTGTTTGTGTGTAAGAGGGGGGGAATTAGAATGGAATGAGGGAAGGACGGACAGGAACATTTTGTGTCCTAATGATGTATGTGTGTGTGTGTGTGTGTGTGTGTGTGTGTGTGTGTGTGTGTGTGTGTGCATGGCATGACATGAGTGTTCATTGTTTGGCCCAAATGCTCACTGCCATGATGAGACTGTTGGTTTGAGCTGCCGTCATGCCATTGGCTGGGACAGGCCCATCACCCAACCCAACCCAACCCAATCACCTCTCACCGCTAAATCTCATTCTGAACTCCTGGCAAAGCCGCGGGCTGGCTGTTAGAGCGATGGGCTATGTGTGGCTTTGTGCTGTTTTGTCATTCATATCCAACACAACCTCTATACACACACACACACACACACACACACACACACACACACACACACACACACACACACACACACACACACACACACACACACACACACACACACACAGAGAGAGAAATGATTGACACACACCTGCACACACTGTACTTACGGACACATGTACACACACATGCATGGCCATGCATCCTCATGAAGGATGTAAACATGAGGCCTAGCACTGGAGATGAAGCAGAAGAGCGGGAGAGCGGGCTTGCACTGTTGGTAGCAGGGCAGCAGCTAACATGCGTGATATACACTTTCAACTATGTAATCTAGACATCGGAGACATGACATATAGAACCAGCTGCAAGCATGGTTTACTCTGTGTTTGTGTGTGTGTGTGTGTGTGTGTGTGTGTGTGTGTGTGTGTGTGTGTGTGTGCGTGCGTGCGTGCGCGTGCTGTGACTGATTGGGGATCTGGGCTAATAGTTCTTTAATGGCTTCATTAGATTGTGTTCTCTGGGCCCATGCTGGTTCCCTTTCCCCTGGAGAAATGAATGTGTGCCTGTGAAAACAAGAGAGAGAGAGAGAGGGGGAGAGAAAGAAACAAGGAGAGGGAGAGAGAAAAACAAGAATGCAAAGGGGAAGAGTGGAGGAGAGGAAAGAAAGTCATTTTCCTCGTTGTGAGACAGGCTCACCAGTAATGAGGCTCCTCACACCCACAGGGGAGAACAGGACATCTCAGGCGAGAGATCCAATGAAGAGTAGAGGAAGAGAGAGAGAGAGAGAGCGAGAGAGAGAGAGACTCAGTGGAAAAGAGAGGGCGATGAGAGAGAGGGAGATTGAAAGAGAGACTGTGAAAAGAGAGATGGAGAGAGTGAAAAAGAAAGGGTAATGGAGAAGAGAAACACAGGTGACTGAATGTTTTTTGTCAAAGGAGGTCGTCTTAAGATGCTGAGGCAGAGAAACTGAAGTAGAAGTTTTGGGAGAGGAGAGGAGAACTGGGAAACTCCGCAAAGGAGGAGAGGAGAGGAGAGATGTGTGAGGAGGAGAGAGGAGAGATGTGAGGAGAGGAGAGATGTGAGCGGAGAGGAGAGGAGAGATGTGAGCGGAGAGGAGAGGAGAGATGTGAGCGGAGAAGAGAGGAGAGATGTGAGCGGAGAAGAGAGGAGAGATGTGAGAGGAGAGGAGTGTGAAGAGAGGAGTGAGAGGAGAGGTGTGTGAAGAGAGGAGAGGAGAGATGTGAGAGGAGAAGAGATGTGAGGAGAGGAGTGTGAAGAGAGGAGAGGAGTATGAGGAGAGGAGTGTGAGGAGAGGAGTGTGAAGAGAGGAGAGGAGAGATGTGAGAGGAGAGGAGAGGAGAGATGTGAGCGGAGAAGAGAGGAGAGATGTGAGAGGAGAAGAGATGTGAGGAGAGGAGTGTGAAGAGAGGAGTGAGAGGAGAGGAGTGTGAAGAGAGGAGAGGAGAGATGTGAGAGGAGAAGAGATGTGAGGAGAGGAGTGTGAAGAGAGGAGTGTGAAGAGAGGAGTATGAGGAGAGGAGTGTGAGGAGAGGAGTGTGAAGAGAGGAGTGTGAGGAGAGGAGGAGTGTGAGGAAAGGAGTGAATAGTACTCTGCAGCATAAAATAAAGAGAAAACAAAGAGTGCAGAATATTAAAGAGGAGAAAGAAGAAGAAGAAGAAAATGTAAGAGAGAGAAAAGAAAAAGATAATAAATAACAAAGGAAGGTGGAGGAGAGGAAAGACTGCGGATGAGAGAAGAGGAGGAAGAGAGAGAGAGAGAGAGAGGGAAGAAGGGATGCGGAGAGGAGATGCAGTGGGAGGCCTGGCTAAGCCCGTTAAGCCGTTAGCGCAGGCCATATTTGTCATGTGACGTGATTAGATTAGTGTGGCTGTAACGTAAACAGAGGTCGTTTGTCAGCGTTATTAACGGTACCATCCGCCAATGCTATTCATCACCACACTCCCCTCACTGCCTGCAGCGTGTGTGTGTGTGTGTGTGTGTGTGTGTGTGTGTGTGTGTGTGTGTGTGTGTGTGTGTGTGTGTGTGTTGTGAGATTGCTGGTTTTGGAGGTGGTCTGAACACTGTATTGTTTTGGTTCACTGCAGTAGGGGAAGTTGGTGTGCAAGTGATCTCTCTCTGTGTGTGTGTGTGTGTGTGTGTGTGTGTGTGTGTGTTTCATCACCATGAGATGCGTGTTCTCTCTTGCCTCCACTCCCCTACATACATTTTTAATATCCATGTGCCTCTGATTGTGTGCAACACATGCAGCCTGTGCTTAGGTTTCAAGCATTGGGTAAGGGATCAGTGCTCCTCTGTGTGTGTGTGTGTGTGTGTGTGTGTGTGTGTGTGTGTGTGTGTGTGTGTGTGTGTGTGTGTGTGTGTGTGTGTGTGTGTGTGTGTGTGTGTGTGTGTGTGTGTGTGTGTGTGTGTGTGTGTGTGTGTGTGTGTGTGTGTGTGCTTGCGCACGCATGACAAGGAGAGATGTGACATGAAACACACGCACGCACGCACGCACGCACACACACACACACACACACACAGGACTAGATGCTGACACTGGAGCATGAAGACTGAGGGACCACAGAGAATTCCATTTCTCCCATCCCTACCTGTCTTGTTCTGCCCTGTGTGTGTGTGTGTAGGAGAGAGAGGTGTTGTTAGAGTAGCAGAGAGAGAGAGGGAGAGGGAGAGGGAGAGAGAGAGGGAGAGAGAGTGGTGTTTCTCTGGTTTCCTCTCATCTCTGGTTGTGCATGCTCAGCAGCTCGCTGGTTCCCACTCTTAAGCTCTTTTTCAAGTGTCACTTCAAAGCCGCTCTGCTTCCTTACACGTCTGCCATCTCTCTCTCTCTCTCTCTCTCCTGTCTTTTCTCTCTTCCTTGGTCGCTCTCATTTCCTTTCTCTCCCTTTCTCATCCCCTCTCTCCCTCTCTCTTTCTCTCTGTCTCACTCTCCTTCCATTCTTTGAATTGACTCTGTTGGGGGACTGAGTGTATCTCTGCTCTGTCTCATCCTCTCTTTCTCATCCTCTCTATCTCTCTCTCTCTCTCTCTCTCTCTCTTTCCATTCTTTGAATTGACACTATTAGGGAACTTAGTGTAACTGTCTACCCTCCCAGCTCTCTGGCTGCCTACTGTGCTTTCACTCTCACATAGGACTTTGCCACCACCCTGTGGCTGGTCGTGGTATTGCCTGTGACTTAAACTCTCTGCTCGTTGGTCGTGATGCAATAATGTGCCGATGCTATATGTTGTTTTCCGGATCCAACTCGTCCCAGACTAGAGCTGCTTGTTATTTTACAACGACAATCAAAGAAACATTGTCTTTCTGCTACTTACTAGCTGCCTCAACCTAATGGCATCCTATTTTCGCAGAGGCCTGGACGTTTCCCCTGGCTACATAATCTAGCTGCACAGCTACACTGTTTGCTCTTAGAGATCAGCAAATGTTTTGTTTTGTTTTACCCTCACTAACAAGGAGGTGATGGTGACAAGGTTTACAAGTTGTGGAAATCAGCTGGCTGTGCTCGTTAATGATTTTGAACCACAACAACAAAAAAAAAGCCGTCGGGGCCTGTGACGTCGGACTTAACAACCAAATTGAAAACATTAAGACTGTAACCGTAAACAGATGAATTCAGGAAATGGACCGTAATTATCGGCTATGTGGATGTGTGTCAAAGAGGAGTATTTTTGGCAGGGAAATAGTAACCTTTATCATTTTAGCATTGCACACTCCCCTAATTGGGTTTAGCTGTGTGCCATCTAAGGGGGATCACATGCTACCTAATCTTCCTCTCAGGCACAAGTTGAGCGAGTTCAGTGGCTCACCGCGGCAACACAATGGGGTCGCTTGTGCTCAGTCTTGTCCTGCACTGACATTCGAGGTGCGCGTTTAGCGCCTTTACGCCCAGATGACGACATCAGTCTACACACACACCCCCACACACACACACACACACACACACACACACACACACACATGAATGGCTATCTCTATGCATGGACTGGGCTGTGACTTTCATGGATTTCAGACGGTCGCAGCTGGGCATGCTCTTCCTGCTGCCCCAACATCTGTTTTGTTTAGTTTATGGGATTCACACATTTTTATTTTTATGGACCCATCTTCTCTTTTGTCGTTTTTTTTTTTAACTTCTATTAACTGTTTTCCTTGGTTTTGCCTTTTGCTTTTACTTTGGTGATGGTCAATGTTTGTGTGTGTAGTTTTGTTGTGAAACTTTCAATATTAAAAAAAATGGGACTGATGAAAAGCTCCTCACTTTACAGTCCTCCCCAGTAGGAGTCCGTGTCCACATGTCATGAGTGTGCGATGGTGGTATGGGGGTTTTTGTGCGCGTTTTCCTGAATGCCGTCTCTGTGCGTGTCTCTTCTGCAGCGGTGCGGAACGACCGCAACAAGAAGAAGAAGGAGGAGCGGAAGCCTGAACCCTGCTCGGAGAGCTACGCCCTGACCCCCGACACGGAGGACATGATCGAGCGCGTGCGCAAGGCCCACCAGGAAACCTTCCCCTCGCTCTGCCAGCTCGGGAAATACACGACGGTGAGACAACACGCACACACACACACACACACACACACACACACACACACACACACACACACACACACACACACACAGCTAGATGAGCTCCCAATATTTATATTTTAACCCCATAAATTAGTTGCGACAAGACTTGAAAAAAACTTAGCCAGTCACGTTGGCTATTGCCATTTTTGCTTTGTGTCAGTAACCCATGTCAGTAGAGGGCGGTTTTCATGGACAAGATGAGCCCTCAAATACTTCTATCCTTCAATCTCTCGTGTGTGTGTGTGTGTGTGTGTGTCTGCAGAATAACAGTGCGGAACAGCGTGTGTCGCTGGACGTGGACCTGTGGGATAAGTTCAGCGAGCTGTCCACCAAGTGCATCATCAAGACGGTGGAGTTCGCCAAGCAGCTGCCCGGCTTCACCACACTCACCATCGCCGACCAGATCACACTCCTCAAGGCCGCCTGCCTCGACATCCTGGTCAGTCAAATCTATTCAGCTCAGTTCAGTTCAATTCATTAAACTTAATTGACATGGTCATTTGAAAAGAAATAATGTTACCAAAGCAGATACAGCACAGACATTTTGACAACAGCAGAACATAAAACTATAATAAAACTAAAGCGAAAACATAACCGCCTCCCGGATCTAGACGGATCACTCCCAAAATGTAATCATTAATTCTTCCTTGGGTCATATCTGACCTTCCCTGAAAATGTCATCGAAATCCATCTATAACTTTTTGAGTTATCTTGCTAACAAACAAACAGACAGACAGAAAGACAAACAAACAAACCCAGATGAAAACATAACCTCCTTGGCGGAGGTAATTACATAGAATTATACTGTATAACAATATGGGTACAGACAGACAGACGTGAGTCACTGCTGTCTTGCCTTTTCTCTCTCTTTTTCTTTCTTTCTTTCTTTCTTTCTTTCTTTCTCTCTCTCATATTCCCTCTCTCACTCCCTCTCTCTCTTCTACTCTTCCTGACCCGTGTCCGGTTGTCTTCTCTGTTGGCCGCTCAGATTCTGAGGATCTGCACGCGGTACACCCCCGACCAGGACACCATGACCTTCTCGGACGGCCTGACGCTGAACCGCACGCAGATGCACAACGCCGGCTTCGGCCCGCTGACCGACCTCGTGTTCGCCTTCGCCAACCAGCTGTTGCCGCTGGAGATGGACGATGCCGAGACAGGGCTCCTGAGCGCCATCTGTCTGCTGTGTGGAGGTAGGAACATCCAGAGCACTAGAACACAGTCCTTTTTAGGACCTCCACTTGGTGGCCATCTTGCAATGCATTTTGGGCAGTTGTTGGGCAGCTATTATTTTGTATCTTTGAATAGCGCACTCAGGGGCTGGAAGTCATACAAAAACTGTATTTTAAACCGCAACAACATTATAGGTACTGACGAACAAAAAAAGAAAGACAAATGTTTCGGGCCAAGCCCATTGAGACACTGAGGATGAGCTAGGCCTGAAACGCTTGTCTTTCTTCTTTTGTTTGTCAGTGCCTATAATGTTGTTACGGCTTTTTTAAAACAGTTTTTGTATGACTTCCAGCCCCTGAGTGCGGTCTCTACCTTTTTTAAGACTTGACTGAAACTTTTCAGAGTCACGCACCGGTGGGCATAACATAAACCATTAGACAAAGGGCACAGACGCCATCTCTACCTATGTATCTTTGAGTACAGCATAATAATTTTGTATCCCTGCCACTTAAATGAACAAAAACAAAGTAAACAAATATGTAAAATTATGACTGGTTCATGAGGCTGACGTCAGTGATCTAAGTGAGTACCCAGGCACTGATGTAGGTGTTTGTGTGTGTGTGTGTGTGTGTGTGTGTGTGTGTAGACCGACAGGACCTGGAGCAGTCGGACAAGGTGGACGTTCTGCAGGAGCCTCTGTTGGAGGCGCTGAAGCTCTACGTGAGGAACCGGAGGCCCCACAAGCCCCACATGTTCCCCAAGATGCTCATGAAGATCACCGACCTGCGCAGCATCAGCGCTAAAGGTACACACACACACACACACACACACACACACACATACACTCTCTCATGGCATTGCTGAAATATGACGTTAAAATTCTGACCCTCCTCCACTCTCGTCTTCATCTGTCTGTCTCTCTCTCTGTCTCTCTCTCTGTCTCTCTCTCTCTCTCTCTCTCTCTCTCTCTCTCTCTCTCTCTCTCTCTCTCTCTCTCTCTGTCTCACAGGGGCGGAGCGTGTGATCACCCTGAAGATGGAGATCCCGGGCTCCATGCCCCCGCTCATCCAGGAGATGCTGGAGAACTCGGAGGGCCTGGACGGCCGTGAGGGCGGTGGGGCGCGCGGCGGCGGCGGCAGCAGTGGTGGGGGCGCCCCTCCGGGCAGCTGCAGTCCCAGCCTCTCCCCGAGTTCCGAGCAGAGCAGCCCGCCGGCACCCTCGCCCTCGCCCTCCCCCTGATCTGGACCCACGTCTCTCCGCCCCCACCCCACCCCCCAACCCCGCCTTCTCCCTGCCCTGCCCCACCCCACCCCACCCCAGCCTCACACACACCTCCACCCTGACCCCACCACACAAGAAACAACCAAACCAAACCCAGGCTCCTCTGGAGAGAAGGTATGGGGAGGAAAAAAAAGAAGAAACCTTCAGCGTGAAATTGGAGCCCTTTTTAAGCAGGCCCTCGGGCCGAGCTGGGTCGGGCTGGACCAGAACATTCGGACCAGCTCTGCTGGACCCGCACTCGGACCCACCGCTGACTGAGTTTCCTCAGTTCTGTTTTTTGTTACTGTAACTTTGGGGAGAGCGGGGAGGCCGAGGGGGCCAAGGGTGGCTTGGGACAGGCCACAGCTGGTCAGTCACCTGGCTGGACTGGGGTGGAGTGGAGTGGAGTGGCTCTGAGGTAATATTGGTCCGGATGACCATGGGAACCTCTCTCTTGAAACTGGAATCGCAGTCCGAGGTCCAAACCTGCTGAGCCAAGCGCCCGGGCCTCTGTGTGTGTGTGTGTGTGTGAGTGTGAGTGTGTGAAGGGGGGTGGGGTGGGGGGGGGGTGCTAGACTGGGGACTGTGTGGTCAGGCCCAGCCAGCCTTGTTCTCTACGGATCCGGATTTGGCGCTGGTCAGTGCATCCACCTCCGCTCCGCTCCGCTCCGCTCCACACAGCCCTGAGCCGTCCGCCGCTTTCAGGACCCCGCCTCTGCACACCCCACTGTCCAGCTCTGGACCGCTGAGCCGAACCGACTCGCCATGGGCAAGAACAGGAAGTCAGGCGCTTTTTCTGCTTCCTGTATAT
This sequence comes from Sardina pilchardus, assembly GCF_963854185.1. Classification (NCBI taxonomy): domain Eukaryota; kingdom Metazoa; phylum Chordata; class Actinopteri; order Clupeiformes; family Clupeidae; genus Sardina; species Sardina pilchardus. The sequence continues at coordinate 19,699,296 of NC_084996.1, read as the reverse complement.
CTGTGTGTGCGTGCGTGCGCTTGACCACGCCTCCTCCTGTACGGGCCCCTCCTCCCTTTTGGATCCTGAGATACCGATTGGCTGTTTTGGACTTTGGCTGATCCTTCCCTCTAAAGAGAGGAGGAGAGAGAGGGAGAGGGAGCCCCGCCGGTCAGGCAGGAGATCTCCCGTTATCCAGATGTTGTCAGGGACGTTTCAAAACTTTCGAAACCCTTTCTTTTCTAATGAGAGATATATGAATATATAAAATATCTATATTGACAGAATTAAGAACATGATGAACATTTGAATTGTCTTAGGTGGAATGATGCATTAAAATCATTTGTTTTTCTTTCTTATTGATTATCGTCCCTCAGAGTTAGATAGAGTTGTGTTGACTCCACCATCACCCCTCCTACACACGCGCACACGCACACACACACACACACACACACACACACACACACACACACACACACACACACACACATGCACACACACGCACACACACACACACACACGCACACACACACACACACACACACACACTCACTCACTCACTCACTCACAGAATTTGTATTCACACCTTGCGGACTGATGTGGTCACTTCTGGGACTGTTGCTGTAGAAGTGACTGGATACTGTTCACGTCATGCACATCAGGGGCTCGGTCACTGACTGTCCAACAAACCAGTTCAAATCACCAGACTCACCAGCTGTAAAGAGTACTGTTATGTTCATGTCCATGAGAGAGACAGAGACAAAGCGAAAGAGAGAGAGAGAGAGAGAAATGGAGAGAAAGTGGTGCAGAAGAGGTGATTCTGACAGTGAAGAGAAATTGAAGATTGCCTTGTGAGTGTTTCTGGTCATGTCCTGTCAGATGATGCAGAGATAGGAGACTATTGCCAAGGAGGACATGATGTGCAAGATATGTATTCTTCTGTTGGTCTCTGGGGAGGTTGATCTCTGTCAATGTGTTAATGCCTTTCATATGACCTTTATTTCTTCTGTTTTTGTGTTAAGTTTTCAGGGGTGGGTTTGAGGACTGTGGGGGGTCCTAGGGTTAGGGTTGGAGTTGAAGTGGGGTGAACTGGACTGAACATTCTCCTACAGAGCTAACTGTTTTAGCTGCTAACTGCTTGTTCTCAAGAGTTAGAGTAAGTCCTCAAGGATGCTGGTTCTCTCATCCCACGATTGGATACCCAACCGAAACCAGCTGCATTGTTTTCAAAGAACAAATCAGATGCTCCATTTCCCTCACCACTGAATGTGATGCCCCCCCCCCCCCCCCCCCCACGATCCCCCCCAAATCCAGCCTCCCTACTCCCAACTCACTGTGTGTGTATCATGTCCTTACTGTACATGTGTCCCAAACAACAGTACTGCCTCTACAACAACACACACACATTCAGTGCACAGCACAGCACAGCACAGCACCGCACCCCACAACATAACTGCCTCTATTCCGTTCAAACACCTCCTAACTCCTACCCTGTACGGCTCCCTGTAAACCTCACAAGAGATGTACGCTGAAATAAAGCTCGGCTCAGCGAAGCATCAAAGTGCGCCTAGTCACATTCTGGCAAAGGGACATGCACTACAGGAAGTGTGTAGATAAGGAATGGGGTTCCGTTAGTTCACATTATAGGAAAGCACTTCCTTGGAATTATTCAGTGTTTCGGCTTCAGTGTGTCATTACTGGAGGCCGTTGAGATTTTGACTTAACCACAACGTAAGGACGGAACACTTGACTTTTTCACAGTCCTATTCTTAAACAATAAACGAAATGATGACGTGAGCTTTTGGGTGTTTACAGTGAGCTATACAGGGGTTTTCTCCTCTCTCCTCCCCCCACCAACATCACTGCCTCCTAGCAGACAATCACCTAACCTGTGGCCAACAGCACTGCCTCTGTGAACACTTCATCCTCGTGTGGGCGAGCAAGCCACGGCTGCACTGCCTCTGCACTGTGTGTTCAGTGGAACCACGCTGCCCGAACGCATCATGGGGTTTTAGAGTTAAAAAAAAAAAAAGTAGTAAAATAAACAAAGAAACAAATACGTGTAAAATCACAAACAGCTACGCAAAATCACTGTGTCACAGCCAAAGCAGGGTCTCTCTCCCTCACACACATACACACATGCACGCACACACACACACCACAACCAACATCAACTTTCTCTCTTTTTTCCTCTCGCTGTCTGTCTTTTCCCTCTACCTGTTTCTCTCTTTCACACACACAAAGGATGGACAGCTGCCCAAGGCAACAACCCTCTCACCCCTCACAACCAAGGCACAACTCTCTTATCTCTTTCCTTGACACTTGTAATACAGCTGGACGCACAAAAATGAAACTGTTATTATTGTCAGATCCTTGGATGAAGAGAATGATGATGATGTTTAATAAAGAATCATGTTTTGTGTGTGTTTATGATAACATTGAAACTGTCTGGTCTTTTATTTTACTCAACGAGTCTCCACCGTGAACCTCCGAGTGCGTTTTGGTAGGCTAGTATTATGGTGTTTGCATCATTGTACACTGACCATTAGTACAGTGGTTAAGGCAGATGTCTTGTAATGTAAACGATGCAGGTTCCCGTGGGAGTCGCACATGTATTTGTGTCTGACCAGTGGAACGTGGAAATAACCCTAATAAGTAATGCCGTGTAACCAGTGTTGGGAAGGTTACTTTAGAAATGTAATGTGTTACAGTTACAAGTTACCCTGTTTAAAATGTAATAGTAGTGTAACTATTTGAATTACTTTTTCTGAGTAATGTAACTAATTACTTTTGATTACTTTTTGATTACTTTTCCGATTTTGTAATGATATATAGTCCCCAAATCCATGCGAAGATTTGCAGAGCAGTTCTGTACAAGCGCACATGGCAGCAAGGGCATTCAATACATGAATTAGCATCACATTTTTTGTGAGGATAATATAATGATAATCATAACACGTTTACAGACAGGCATGTAGGGCTACGCTGATGGCGCTGTAGACGTGATAGAGAAGGTCCCGTATCAAACTACGGCTGTGGAGGGAAACAGTTCTTTTTACATACAATATTCTTTGCAAGGTTTTGCTGACAATATTGAGATGTAATTCAAATTGTAATTTTGAAAAATTTCAAAAGTACCTGTAATTGAATTACAAATGTTTCTACAGTAACTGTAATATATTACTGTTACATTTATTTTGTAATTAAATTACGTAACTCAATTACATGTAATGCGTTACTCCCCAACACTGCGTGTAACTATTATATAAACTGATGTCGTGTTCCTGGCCACTCGATGTAAAGCATTTAAATATATTCAGAATATATTCTAACCTATTGTTGTGTGTGGTAGGCTACTCAAAAGTGACATGGAGAGGTAAGATGCGAACTCTGGCCGCTCGCGCAATGTAGGCTACTGACGCACATCAACTGAACCACAGGCACAGACTTTATGTGATCATTTGTAATTAGTCTAGCCCATATACTTTTTACAGATTTTTTTCAGATATTTCACACAAATAATTACATATATTGGACATCTTAAAGGGATATTCCACCATTTTTGGAAATACGCTCATTTTCCACCTTCCCTCGAGCAAAACAATCGATATTTACCGTTTGAGTCTGGCGATACAACTTTTAGCTTCAGCCTAGCATAGATCATTGAATCGGATTAGACCATTAGCTTCTCGCCTGCTAGCTTCATGTTTAAAAGTGACTAAGATTTCTGGGAATTTTCCCATTTAAAACGTGTCTCCTCTCAAGTTAGAAAGTGCAATAAGACCAACTGAAAATGAAACCTGGCGTTTTTCCAGGCTGATTTGACATGGAACTACACTCTCATCTGGCGTAATAATCAAGGCAACTTGCAAACTACTACTACTGCTTGTTGTCTATGGGGACTATTTTCAGATGCTGCATACGATATCACTGCGCCTATGTACGTTTGCAAGTTGCCTTGATTATTACGCCTGATGAGAGTGTAGTTCCATGTCAAATCAGCTGGTTGCAGTTCCACCAAAATTCCACTGGGGGCGGTCGCCTGAGTGCAGAATGAATGGGAGCCTATGGAGCTAGACGGCTAAAGTTGGCTCTTTCACCCAATTGTCGTTGAGAGATCTCAGATTTGATTGTAGTTTTTGCAAGTTCAACATAGGTTATAGGTCAAAAGTTGAATGAACGAGTACTTATGTCCTTCCGATTTCTTACAGGTTGAGTTGTTGTTGCCCATACCACGCTAGCATTCTGCTAATGAAGCTTGAGTGTATGACGTCATTTACATTTTAAAAGACGTTTTAAAGCAAACAAGTGACTCTAAAAAATCAAACACCACGCAATACGTAATTTCTTTGCATCCCCTTTCGAAAACAACATTCAAATTCATTGACAAAAAATTATATTTTGAGAAAAGCGGATTTTGAGGGGTATTGCTCCATAGACCGCCATGCATTCTGCACTCCAAATGTAGCGCCTCTAATGGAACCAGCGTGGAACTGCAACCATTTCAAAACCGGAAGTATAACGACAGTGGCAGTTCTCCCCTTATTAGACATTCTCTGATAGTCAGGGGGCCAATTCTGAAAAGGGCTTCCGTTAAGACTTGCGGACATGTTTTGGTACAAGCGGTCAACCTATTTTTTTAGTTAGAAGACACCCATAGGTAAGATATTATGGTGGTTGTCAAGCAAAAAAACATTTTTTTTGACTTGTGCAAGCAATTTCAGGCCAATTTTTTGGTTTCCTGCTCAACATGACATGCCAACGATAAATGTTGAATATCTCCACAACCACAAGGACCATATAGATAAAAATGGTATGGAGTGAAAGCTAACACTCGTGGGATGTCTGCTGAAGTGTCAGAATTAACATTTATTGTACAGTATAAGAGACAACAGACCTAGAACATGAAAAAAACAATCTCCGCCTAAAGAGAACCAGTTTTCAAAGTGAATATCAGATTGGAAACATAACATAGCATTCCAAAACCTCTATCAATCAGTACCCCTGTCTATGGGAATGAGTCAAGCCAAGTTTAAAGCTTGTAGGGAGAGACAGTGCACTGCTGCACATGTTGTAATACTTTAATGTTATGGCGAAAATGTAGAACTGTAGATGGTGGTCTATGGTGCTATTTGACTTCATTAATGTACCAGGTTGTGACAAATTATGTTTAATGGACATATCACTATAGTTATCAATTCTACCCAAACATAACTGCTCTCTCAGTTCTTTAGGATTAGAGGTTAGTAACTAGTTAGTAGTAATAACTTTGTAATAGTCGTATGGCAAAGGTATTTTTCCCCATCCAAGCAGTGGTGCTCGGGTATAGGCAGCCAACCGAAGAAGGGACATGAAGGATGGCATGCTTTCCCCCCAGCTTTTAACCACAGAGGTCAGGTGCTTGGAGCTTGGTGAGAACAGGTCAGGTGCTTGGAGCTGACGATATGTGGATGTGAGGAAAGTGGAAGTCAGTGCAGTACCAGGCAGTGTCGATGTCCCTGACCAGGACTCAGACTGAGCACATGGACATGGTCCCTGGGTACCTTCTGTTGGCTGCCTACCTGAGCACCACTGCTTGGCTGCACTGTAAAACCCGGGAAGTTAACTTAAGTGTAAATAAGTCATTCAGCTGAATTATTTCTATGTGTGTAGTTTGTTTTGGGATAACTTTAAGGAGTCAAGTAAACTACTGTATACTCATTTTATTCACCTAATTTCAACTTGAGTGAAATACAGTCATGGCTGAAAGTGTTGGCACCCATGTTAAAGTTGACTAAAAAGAGGAATATAAAATCATCTTTTGGAAATTGATCTTAATGCCTTAAGTAATAAAAGTAGAAAATATCCAACCTTTAAGGACACCAACTTTCTATGTGAATGAATAATGTATCATAAACAAATAAATGTATTGGCACCCCTATGTAACCCTATGGGAATTTAGCACAAAGGGTTAACATAGGGGCAGGCAGATTTGTAAAGGCCACTTATTTCATGGATCCAGGATACTATGCATCCTGATAAAGTTCCCTTGACCTTTGGAACTAAAATAGCCCCACATCATCACACACCCTTCACCATAACTAGAGATTGGCATGGTGTTTTGTTCAGTTGGCCTATTAGCTGGTTTGATTTGCATTGAGCTCAATGAGCATCAAACAGGCTAATAGGCTAACTGAACAAAACTGAACAAAACACCATGCCAATCTCTAGGTATGGTGAAGGGTGTGTGGTGATGTGGGGCAATTTTAGTTCTAAAGACCAATGGAACTTTATCAGGATGCATAGTATCCTGGATCCATGAAATAAGTGGCCTTTAAAAATAAAAATCTGCCTGCCTCTATGGGAGTTGAGAACATAGGGTTAACATAGGGGTGCCAATACGTATGACCCCAGTCTTTTAAGGAAGAACATTTATTTATTCATGATACATTCCTCATTGCATGGGGTGCCAACACTTTCAGCCATGACTGTATATGCCACTCATTTCAATTAAGTAATCATGGCAAGAAGTATATTCACAATAAGAAATGGCTGACCACACATTACATTTCCCAGAATGTCACTGTCCATAGTATTCTTAACACATTATCACATATTAATCTTGACTGAAATTGAATCTGAATTGCAATAGTTAAACTATATTTACGGCTATACTATAGCTGTTATGTTATTGTGTTATTTACATTGACACCACACACCATCAAGCAGATGACTATCCACAACAGACTTGGCCTGTGGGCTGATTTTAAAATCTTAGATCATGTGTAATGCTTCTGACAGACGTAATGATAATCTGAAGATACAGTATATCATGATGGCTAGTACTGCCATGGTGATAAATATTATGTTTCACTATTACCCTCATTCTGCAGTAATCCTATTCATTTAATAGAAATTTAAACCTATAAAAAAAATCCTGAAATCTTTACTCCTGAAGCTCATATCCTGCCCATAAGAGGGGTAATATAGTTACTCAATGTAAACATGCATAATGTGTCTGTATCTCCCCAAGAGACAATACAGACAGACAATAGGAGGCTCAATCACACCATTGGGATACTCAACTTTGTGACACTTTCAAGTGACTATAGGTCAAAGTCAAATTGGGAAACGCAATCAACTTTGCATTAGGCCAAGAAAAAGTGAACTTCATAATGTTCTTTATATTTTGAGAATGGGCTTCTCCTTAATGGTATATCTGACCATATTCTGAAAATCACCAACACAATATTTTTGCCCATCACCTGGTTAACAGTAAGAAGCCACAATTAACAGCTAAGAGAACAAATACTTATTAGAAAATCAAAGAAGCATTTACCCATAATCCATAGAAAATGATAGCTCACACATTGAGTACATTGCATTTTTTCGTGTGTAGGCCTACATAATTCTTACTTGTCATGATAATTCACTCAAGTTGTTATTAGGTGAATAAAATTAGTGTAGTTTACTTGACTCCTTTAAGTTATCCCAACACAAAATGCAATACATACTGTACAATATACTAATAACTCCAGTTGAATTACTTATTTACACTCAAATTAAATGAGTTGCCAAACTCAAATGTCAAGGCATCCGGTTTACTCAAATAATTTCAGATAAGTTAGCTTCCCAGGCTTTACAGTACTCAAATAATTTGAGTTCAGTTAACTTCCCGGGTTTTACAGGGGAAAAACATACCTTTGCCATACGACTATAACAAAGTTGTTATTGCTAACTAGTTACTATCCCCTAACCCTAAAGAAGTGAGAGAGCAGTTATGTTTGGATTGAATGAATAACTATAGTAATATGTCCATTGAATATAATTTGTGTCACAACCTGGTATATTAATGAAGTTAAATAGCACTATACACCACCATCTACAGATCTACATTTTCACTGTAACATTTAAATATTATAACTTGTGCAGCATTGCATGTCTCTCCCTACAAGCTTTTAACTTCGTCTTCACAACCACCCTGATATCTTACCTATTTGTGTCTTCTAACAAAAAAAAAAAAAATAGGGTGACACTGACAGCTTGAACCAAAACATGTCTGCAAAAGTCTTAACGGAAGCCCTTTTCAGAATTGGCCCCCTGACACAACAGTGGCCCGTGGTGTGATACTCTTGTGGTATTTATTGATCATTATTTTTTAATGATCATGCTTGCACACAAGTTGGATTATATTGCACATTTGCCCAAGATTACAGTAGGTAACATGGAAGAAAAAGGAAGCATGCACTTTGGGGGAAAAATCCGCTTTTTCCATTTTTAAGAATATAGTGTTAAAATGGACAAAATAAAATTTTCTAAGCTGACAACCTGTCTAGAACTCATGTTGAGGGGGTTAAATATCAATACTGGATAGGTTGTATGCTTGTACCAAAAAGTGTCCGACAAAGTTTTAATATCAGTTTTGGCCCCCTGACTATGACGGGAGTCAATGGAAGTGTCGCAACTTTGATATATCGAAGGCTTTGCATAGACCTAAAAGAAACCGAACACCGGAGGTAGCGAATTGCGACACAGGTACGATGCTTTCTGGAAACAGGTGTAACACTGTCGTTGTTTTATCACAAGTTGCGTCGTACCACGGTGGTTTAGCAACGCCGTTGTTAGCTCTTCTAGAAACGCACCCCCAGATCATTATTACAGTGAATGAACACATGGGGATCACGATTCAATTTACAATAGCCTACATTTTTGCCCTACTCTTACACTGCAAAAACTGCTATCTAATAGGCTACAAGCTAACCAAGTGGTAGCCTATACATCTTATATCAAGATAGAGAAAAAACAAACAAGTGGTATTGTTTCCAGAATAAAGAGACTTACCTAGTGCTTACTTGTGAAATAATTTACTTGATTTTAGACATGTTTGACTTATTTTAAGACAAACCATCCTGAAAACAAGCACATTTGTCTGCCAGTGCATTGAACGAATTTGTCTTCATACGACTCCTTAAAATAAGTGAAAGTCTTCTTAAAGGGATAGTTCGGGTTTTAAGACACGAAGTTATATGGGTTCCCCGTCAGCAACGTTGTGCATCAGCACTGACTTAACCCGCAACAGCGTCCTGTGAGCCGAGATCCAGCCGGTTTTTGATGCTGAAGAAAGTAGTCCGGCAAGTTTCTGGGGTCACGAAAGTAAAGTGTTTTTCTTCTCAAAACCATATGCGTTCAAAAGAGTGATATATTTGCACCACAAAAACGTTGTCCAGGAAAAATTCAAACCTCGTTATCACTTACTTATTTTTCGCGATTCCTATCACTGCGCGCTACTGACAGCTGGACAACGTTTTTGTGGTGCAAATATATCACTCTGTTGAACGCATATGGTTTTGAGAAGAAAAACACTTTACTTTCGTGACACGTGGGCCTCTGAATGCAGATATTTGAATTTCATCATGCCATGTAGTGTGTGACATGGCACAAATTCACAAAACTTTATTAGGCAGACTAATTCACAAAACTGATATACTGATATTCACTTTATTTACCTTTTGTACCCAGGCTTATAATTTTACCAAATTACCAAACGTGTTCACTCACTTCTACTATAGCCAGTGATACAGCATAGCATTGATTAAAAACAAATCAGTGAACAAATCAATGAAGCAAAAGCACATCTCTTTTCCATATAACACTGAGGCACACAGACTGCAAATTTATGAAAGACAAGGTCTTCCTCCAGCAAAGATAGTATCCACTCTGTCTTCAGTTCACTGGGTCTGTCGATTGTGGTACTTCAAATGATGTCATAGGCCCTGAGATTAAGGACAAACAACAACAAAGTTATTACCACAGTTTGTCTAATTAATGAGCATATTAATTAATGACCTGGTCCAGCCAGGAGTGTGATTTAAAGGATCCATCATGGTAGAATGGGCGCTCACAGTCATTGGTCGCGTACATATGCTGCATTTTCTTTTTCATCCACAGCAACACTGAACACAGGACTATCACAAGGAGCAACAGCCCAAGTGTTGGCCCATAGACCACAGAGGGATGTACAGATGCTATATGGTGAGACCACTCCATCAACGTCAGTGCTGTATCACGTGGAGGAGAACTGTTACGTCCTCTGCCACCTCTAGGTGTCACAGTTTCCTCCCTGTCCTTTTGGCTGCTCTGCCTGTGTTTTGTTCACCTTTGTTCAGGTGTGACCTGTGGGCGGAGTTTCGGCCTTTATACCTGCGCCTGGCGCCTCTGCTCGAGGCCTTCCTTTGTTCTTCACTTTGTGTTGGCCATTGACCAGACCGGGTGTTCTCCGCGCCATAGGCTTCGCCGTCGTTGCTATTATGTTTATTGTTGTTTATCCCCGTTAAGCCTTATAACATATATTTGTATCATTTATCCTTTTCTTCTGTAATAAATAACCCCTAGACTGACGAGCTCCTTGACTTTTGGTCATTGTGTTGCATTCAGCGTGGCTGGCTGTAACATAATGGGGTCTACGTCCTTTGTTAGAACCTTTTTGATAGAACGCGGCAAGTTTTTGTGAATGCGACTTTTGGTGAGTATAACATTTTTCTGGATGTATTAGCGTGTATCCCAATCAGGTAGCCGCCGGGTAGACACAGAGTCTACCACTTTATTATTTTAGTTATTTGTTTTTGGTGGTAGTCCTTATTCGGTCCGTTTCGGAGGCTTGCAGTAGACTGCACCATCGGGCTGCTGCATCCTCACGGGTTTGACGGATAACGTATGCCGGGTAGGGAACCCACTGAAGATTAGCAAGGTTTCAGTTAGATTTTTGGGATAGGTAAGTAGGGGTTGGGGTGCAGCAGCGAAACATCCAGTTTGTATACTCTTTTGCGTCGCTTTGTGATTTGGTAAGTTTTGCGCACTGCAATTGTGGTGCTTTACAGGTCAGTATAGTCGGGGATTAGACTTTGGGCTGCTGTGGTTTCCGGGTTTTGACCCTTTTGTTGTCTAAATCTCCTATTGTCCTGTTAGTTTAGTGTTTTGGCGTGATTTCGGCACACCCGAATAGTTTGTGGTCGCTTTTGTAGGGGAATTTTGCGACCACATAGTTTTGAATTTTGTAATTGCAGCCATTCGATTTTGTTTGTTTGTCTTCGTATATTTCGTGTAAACCATGACTTCTGTGGCACAGGGGTTTGTAGATGATCCGTCGGAGGTGGCCTTTCATGGCCTCACCAAGGATCAACTTTTGGAGGTAGCAAACATTCTTGAGATACAATTGTCGAGTGCTGAGAAGCGCTTGAAGCATACTATTAAGTCTGTTTTGCTACCGTATTTAGTTGAGAAACAAATGTTGCCTGCTTTCGACATGAAAGACGCAATTCGTTTAAAAGAATTGTCGGTCCGTGAGATGGAGTTAGACAAAGAGCGAGAAGAGTTGAGACTTAAAGCTTCCATTAATGAGTTGGAGTTGAGACGGATCGAAATAACTGCATTGGAAGGAAATCTAGATTTGTCTAGTGCGAGGTTCGATATCAGTAAAAACATCAGACTTGTTCCACCGTTTTTGGAGAAAGATGTCGAAAAGTATTTTCCACATTTTGAGAAGGTTGCATCAACCCTCAAGTGGCCCAAAGCGGTTTGGCCTCTCTTACTTCAGTCCGTTCTCACTGGCCGTGCTCAAGAAGTTTATGCGTCTCTCTCCCTGGAAAGTAGCTCTGATTATGATGAGGTTAAAGCATCTATTTTGCGGTGTTATCAGCTTGTCCCTGAAGCCTACAGGCAGCGTTTTAGGCGTTATAAGAAAACTGACCGTCAAACTTATCTCGAGTTCGCACGAGAAAAGGAGACGCTGTTTGACCGCTGGTGCTCTGCTAAAGAGGTAGATAGCCAGAATAAACTGCGCGAGTTAATGCTGCTCGAAGATTTTAAAAACTGTTTGCCCAGTGCTGTGTCTACTCATCTTAACGAGCGTCAAGTTGAAACTTTGCGCGATGCTGCTGTTATGGCTGATGAATTTGTTCTAACCCACCGTGTTAGTTTCAAAGACAGGCCCAGGTCTGAGTGGTCATCTTCCCAGTTTAGTAACACCGATAAAACTGTTCAGCCTTCTAGTAATTCTGACCAGGCGTGTTTCTATTGTAAGAAGCCCGGACACTTGGTGGCAGAGTGTCCCGTGTTAAAGAAGAAACATGCTGCGAAGGGTTGTGGCTTGATTAAAACAGTTATGAAATCTGCTGTGCCTGGTCCCGAACTCTCCTGTGACTCTAAGACAGGTTACGAACCTTTTCTAAGTGATGGCTTTGTGTCTCTGCCTGGTGGTGAGAAAAATAAAACACCTGTTCGCATATTGCGAGACACCGGTGCAGCGCAGTCGTTCATTTTGCAGGGCGTTCTGCCCTTGTCCGATGCAACGAAAACTGGCACAAGTGTGTTAGTCCGTGGCTTTGAAATGGGTTTCACTGTCGTACCACTTCATCACATTAATTTAAATTCTAGCGTGATTGTTGGTAGAGTTGCTGTGGGTGTCCGTCAGTCTTTGCCTATTCCAGGAGTTTCCTTCATTCTAGGAAATGACATAGGGGGAAAATCTGTGTGGGGTAAATCTGAAGTTCTGCCTCAGGTTGTTGCTGTGCCTGACAAGCCAGCAGTTCATGAGTGTGTGCACAAACACCCCGACGTTTTCCCAGCCTGCGCGATCACTCGCGCTATGGCCCGAACATCCTCCGCTTCCCCGGAGGGAAAAGAACGCTCCTCTCCTCTCATTGATTTCGATTTGTCAGATTCTTTCTTTGTTAAACTTAACGATTCTTCATACACTGCTTCACTAGCTGGTTCTGGCGAGAAGTCAAAGCGAGTTAGAAAAGAGTCTTCGTTTTCTGCTTCTCTGGCTGATTCTGGCGGAAAGTCAAAATCAGTCAGAGAAGAGTCTGTGCGCTTGTCTCGCGCTGAATTAATCGCTGCTCAAAAAGCAGATTTGACACTTGTCTCTCTTCTCCGTCATGCTTCACCCGATGTCGATCTCGATAAAGAGCCACAGTGCTTCTTTTTGCATGACGGCGTGTTGATGAGAAAGTGGAGACCTTACAACGTTCCTGACCAATGGAATTCTGTCCAGCAGATCGTAATTCCATCTGTATACAGAGATATAATTTTGCGTGTAGCTCATGATGGTATGGCCGGTCATATGGGTATTGCAAAAACACTCAACCGGATTAGTCAACATTTTTATTGGCCCGGTGTGAAACGGGATGTAGTTCGTTTCTGCAAGACTTGTAAAATCTGTCAGCTTGTTGGTAAACCCAATCAGACGATTCCTCCCGCTACCCTGTACCCAATTCCAGCGATAGGTCAGCCGTTTCATCACGTTATTGTTGACATTGTCGGTCCACTTGTGCGATCAAGGAGTGGTTATCAATATTTATTGACAATGATGTGTAGTGCTACACGTTTTCCGGAGGCTGTTCCTCTAAGAAAAATCAGTGCTAAATCAGTAATGATGGAACTCCTCAAGTTTTTCTCTGTATTCGGTCTGCCAAAGGTAGTTCAAACTGATCGCGGGTCGAATTTTATGTCTCGCATTTTCACCCGTGTGTTGAAGCAACTTCGCATTCAACATAATGTTTCCAGTGCCTACCATCCTGAGAGTCAGGGGGCACTGGAACGATATCACCAAACGTTGAAGAGCATGTTGCGCACATATTGCTTGGAGTCTGGTAAAGACTGGGCAGATGTAGTTCCGTGGTTGCTTTTTGCATGTCGAGAGGTGACTCAGGAATCCCTTGGATTTAGTCCAGCTGATCTAGTCTTTTCACACAGTCCACGAGGCCCTTTGGCCGTGCTAAAAGATCAGTTTTTAGGTGATTTTGCTGCTAAAGACATTTTGACTCATGTTTCTGATTTTAGCTCTCGTCTACACCGTGCTCGTGAGTTGGCCCTAGAGAATCTCGAGCGAGCTCAGGGTAAAATGAAGCTGTGGTATGACCGTAAGGCTGTTGATCGCCACTTTAAAGTGGGCGATAAGGTTCTAGTGTTGCTACCCATTCTCGGATCTGCGTTGCAAGCTCGTTTTAGCGGTCCGTATGTGGTAGAGCAGAAAGTGTCCGACCGTGACTATGTTGTTTCCACTCCAGATCGGCGCCAGAAGAAGCGCTTGTGTCACGTGAACATGCTGAAACCATTCTATGAGCGCAGTTCAGCTTCTTGTTCGGAGCCGCTTTCCGCTGGCCCCGTGTGTGATTCTCCGCTGTCCACGGATGGTGTGGTGCTGATGTCTGCTTTGGTTGAGGGTAGTGAAGAGGTAGAGAGTAGCCCGTCTCGTGCTGTCGTTGTTGGCCGTTTAAATAACACTGAGATGCTCTCTGTTTTAGCCGACCATCTTCCTCACCTTACAGACACTGAAAAGGCTGATCTCTTGAACATTGTCCATCAGTTCCCAGAGCTTTTTAGCGATGTTCCCAATCAGACTCATGTCATGGAACATGACATTGATGTCGGCTCTGCTAGCCCTATTAAGCAGCACCCATACAGGGTAAATCCGTTGAAGCGAGCTATTTTAAAGAAAGAGGTTGAATACATGCTGGTTAACGACATTGCTGAGCCCAGCATGAGTGCGTGGAGTTCTCCGTGTATTTTAGTGGGAAAGCCGGATGGCACGTTCCGTTTTTGCACGGACTACAGGCGTGTTAATGCAGTCACCAAGCCTGATTGTTATCCACTCCCCAGGCTTGATGACTGCGTTGACCGCGTTGGATCTGCTGTGTTTGTCAGCAAGTTTGATTTGCTTAAAGGGTATTGGCAAATTCCGCTTACGAGGAGGGCTATGGAAATATCTGCTTTCGTTACGCCTGATGATTTTTTGTCTTACAGAGTTATGGCATTCGGAATGCGTAACGCTCCTAGCTCTTTTCAGAGGTTGATTAATACTGTCTTGTCTGGTTTGCCTGACTGTGAGGCCTATTTGGACGATGTGGTTCTTCACAGTGCTTCGTGGCCTGCGCATCTCGACCAGATTCGTGAGCTGTTTCGTCGTCTCTCCGCTGCTAGACTTACCATCAATCTAGCTAAGTGTGAGTTTGGAAGGGCGACAGTCACGTATCTCGGTAGAGTGGTGGGAGGGGGTCAGGTGCGTCCTGTGGATGCAAAGGTCTCTGCGATCTGTGACTTTCCTGCCCCTGTTGATCGCCGTGCGTTGCGCAGATTCCTTGGCATGGTGGGCTATTACCGTGCGTTTTGTAAGAACTTTTCCGCGGTGGTTGCTCCACTTACCGACTTGCTTAGCCCGAAAGTGTGTTATGCCTGGTCCGAACAATGTCAGAAAGCATTTGAGAATGTTAAGGCATTGTTAATATCTGCTCCCGTGTTGGCTGCCCCTGACTTCTCGAAGCCTTTTCTGTTGGCTGTCGATGCGAGTGATTTAGGTGCGGGTGCTGTCCTTCTTCAGAGTGGTGCTGAATCTGTCCATCACCCTGTCTGCTACTTCTCAAAGAAGTTTAACCATCAGCAACAGCGGTATTCCACCATTGAGAAGGAAGCCCTGGCCCTTGTACTTGCAGTCCAGCACTTCGAAGTGTACATCGGCGCTTCAGAGAAAATTGTCGTGTTTAGCGATCACGACCCCTTGAAGTTTCTCTGGCGTATGAGGAACGCTAACCAGCGCCTCATGCGTTGGAGCTTGATCTTACAGCCATTTAACCTCGAGATCAAGCACGTTCGTGGTACTGACAATGTGTTAGCTGACGCTTTGTCAAGAGTGCCATAGTCTGTCTTCATGTCTACGGTTACTCAGTAACCGTAAGTCATGGTTATTTTTTTTTTTGTGTGTGTTGCTGTTGTGTGTGTGTTTGTTTGTTTTTGTTGTATGTGCGTGCATGTGACTGTTGGTGTGTCTGGTTGTTTGTTTACTTTAATATTACAGTATTACTGTATTTTCTGAAATTGCGTTGCACGCATCCTATGCCATGGATGTGATGCAAAGCATTATGGTGTTGTGTTGTATATAGTTCATAATTATTTTATGGAGACTATAGTCACCATTTTGGTGTGGAGGTGTTACGTCCTCTGCCACCTCTAGGTGTCACAGTTTCCTCCCTGTCCTTTTGGCTGCTCTGCCTGTGTTTTGTTCACCTTTGTTCAGGTGTGACCTGTGGGCGGAGTTTCGGCCTTTATACCTGCGCCTGGCGCCTCTGCTCGAGGCCTTCCTTTGTTCTTCACTTTGTGTTGGCCATTGACCAGACCGGGTGTTCTCCGCGCCATAGGCTTCGCCGTCGTTGCTATTATGTTTATTGTTGTTTATCCCCGTTAAGCCTTATAACATATATTTGTATCATTTATCCTTTTCTTCTGTAATAAATAACCCCTAGACTGACGAGCTCCTTGACTTTTGGTCATTGTGTTGCATTCAGCGTGGCTGGCTGTAACAAGAACCACCAAAGATGTCAAAGTCATCAAAAATGAAAATACATAATAAAAAAAAAAATGAACATTGTCATAATTTTAAACAAAATAGAAAACCCATGCAATATCGTGATAATAATTATGAGAGACATTAAAAAATGTGTTATGAGAAGGATGATACTACACCTCTTATGTTCACGTGAAGCTCATCTGTTCTTCCCGAAGTGAAGAGACGTGCAGACAGAGTGACCTCATAGGAGCAGCTGTAGTTCCCTGCATGGAAAAAGTCTGCTTCAGGAAAGTCGAAAGAGGCAGAGTGATTGACCGCCTGCTCAGTCCAGATCTCCGCTGACCCATCAGAGATGAGGTGGAAAGAGCCTCCTTGGTACTGTGGCTTGGTGGAGCAGACGATGGAGAAGCTTTGGCCCCAGGGGACCTCTGGGCCGTTGGGCCCCAAGACCAGCTCTCCCTCTGGGGCACTCACAGAGATGATGGGCTGTGACAGGGACACTGGAGGACATATAAAATCCATGAGGGACATACCTTATAGTACAGTGTAAGTTTTTTTTTTTTTTTCTCCTTTTGGGTGTCTTTGCAGTATTTTAAAGAGCACATACAATGGATGAATCGAGTATTTTTCTGTGTTCTCTGATGTTAAAATAGTACATATTCAACTTTGATTTATACAAAATAAACTCAATTGTAATTTTACAAGCCCAATTAAAACCTTATATTTAGGCTGGGTATTGAAATGGTCCTTTTGACTAAATGGCGGCGTCTTTGGCAACCCTAATCGAACTGGGGCCAGTTGTTCAAAGGTAATCTGATCGGATTTTGGTTATTGGATTGGATCAAATCTGGAA
The DNA here is from genome assembly GCF_963854185.1 of Sardina pilchardus. NCBI lineage: Eukaryota > Metazoa > Chordata > Actinopteri > Clupeiformes > Clupeidae > Sardina > Sardina pilchardus. The sequence goes on along the minus strand of NC_084996.1, from coordinate 19,682,146 downwards.
AATGGGTTGTTCAAAAGGGAAAGAAGGATTCTGAAATCAGATCAGATCATGTAATCCAATCCTAGTTTGAAAATGGACCAAACCTTCAGTTTGTGTTGTTCAAAACCTTTCAGCAGGATTTGGATAACTTTGATCCAAAAAAAACAGCATTCCCCTGATCCCAACAAGGGGTAGGATTTCAAGGTGGATTTCAGGAAGAAAATGTACTAAAACTTTAAAAATGATCAATTAATACATTTGTATAATTTACTGTATACTTTTATTTATATTTTGCACTTGAATTTGTTGAAGTTTAACCGTTACAGTGATAAAGTAGACAGGCTACCAATTTAGCCTTTCAGTATAATAAACTAAAAATAAAAATGATCTTATCCACATGAAATAAACCCCCAAACAGATTTTAATATCAAACAAAAATAAAATTCTGTCACTGTCATTCATCACTGTAGGCCTATATTAATGTCAAAGAAACAATCATCAGATATGAACCTAGATGCAATTTCGAACAATTGCATCCCTTACTACACTAAAAACAGGGCTTGAAAATGTGGGTCTCTTCTTCTCAGACGAAGAACCATGAACATTATTATATTTCAATATATCTGCAATGCATTTGTTAATGTATGTTTCTTTTTTCTTTGTTGTGGCTCAGGTGAGGGGCCTTAAAATAAATTATTAATGGAGGTGCATATTTATGTTTTGGGTTCTCAAAATAAACACGTAAAGTGACCCCATGTTGGCTCTTCTACCTGTTCTTTAGCTGGCAATCTGGATTTGGTAATCCTGAACACTATGTATCTGGATCAGAGTGATCCAATTCAATGTTGCTTTGAAAAACTGACTGAAAAGTAAGATGGATTACCTGATCCTGGATAGCAAAAAACGGGATTTCCAAATCTGGATAATTTTGATCCGGATTAAATTTTTTGAACAACTGGCCCCATGGTTTGCGATATTTGACATCACAAGGTTTTGTTCTAATTCGCCCATTTTTTAGTGGCTATTTCTAATAAGGTCAAGATTTTCATATGCCTCACGTTCATGATAGCTCTTTCGTTAGGCACAACCTCTCCTAATTCATCAAAACCAAGACAAAAATGCTTTCCATTCAATGTCACCTTTAAAATATAGTCTTAATAATATTTTTGTTCTAATTAAGATTAAAATAAGAAATAAAGAACAGACCACTGTTTTAGATGCACACTGATACAGTATATTCATCAAATTTGTCTAGAACTTTAGTACGAATAACATGAAATATTTTCGACAAATTCATGATTACAACTAAACGATCCATACAAATATGACATGGAATACCCTTCCAAAACAATATCAAAAGAAAAGTAAAATGGCGTAAAAATGGTTGTTAAACATCTCACCATCTACAGAAAAGCTGACAGGATCACTGTGAGATGAGGTGAAATTACGACCAGACTGTGTTTGATATTGGCAGTAGTAGGATCCTCCATGGGCAAAGTCCACCTGAAGGATGGTGAAAACAGCAGAGGTTCCTGAGGCTGCCTTTGTCTCTCTATAGGACCCAGATAGCTGCTGTAGGGTGAATGTCCCACCCAGGTACTGAGTGGAGATGGAGCAGTTCATCTGGACGGGTTGACCCCAAGATGAATTTCTTTCCGTTTGAAGGGTGAGAACTGGTTTTGAGATTGTAACTGAGAAAAAATGCAATTAATTAGCTAGCTAGCTAGTTTATAAGCTCAGAGAAAAATCATTTTCCACAGAACTGTGCAATATCTGCATCAAACAAAATAATGTCTATTGAAAAGTAAAATGGCGTAAAAGCGGTTGTTTAACATCTCACCATCTACAGAGAAGCTGACAGGATCACTGCGAGAGGAGGTGAAATCACGACCGGACACTCGTGTTTGATACTGGCAGTAGTAGGATCCTCCATGGGCAAAGTCCACCTGACGGATGGTGAAAACAGCAGAGGTTCCTGAGGCTGCCTTTGTCTCTCTATAGGACCCAGAGAGCTGCTGTAGGGTGAATGTCCCACCCAGGTACTGAGAGGAGATGGAGCAGTTCATCTGGACGGGTTGACCCCAAGATGAATTTCTTTCCGTTTGAAGGGTGAGAACTGGTTTTGGGATTGTAACTGAGAAAAAATGCAATTAATTAGCTAGCTAGCTAGTTTATAAACTCATAGAAAAATAATTTTCCACAGAACTGTGCAATATCTGCATCAAACAAAATAATGTCTATTGAAAAGTAAAATGGCGTAAAAGCGGTTGTTTAACATCTCACCATCTACAGAGAAGCTGACAGGATCACTGCGAGAGGAGGTGAAATCACGACCAGACACTCGTGTTTGATACTGGCAGTAGTAGGATCCTCTATGGGCAAAGTCCACCTGACGGATGGTGAAAACAGCAGAGGTTCCTGAGGCTGCCTTTGTCTCTCTATAGGATCCAGAGAGCTGCTGTAGGGTGAATGTCCCCAGGTACTGAGTGGAGATGGAGCAGTTCATCTGGACATCCTGACCCCAAGATGAATTTCTTTCCGTTAGAAGTCTGAGAACTGGTTTTGGCAGTGTATCTGGGGAAGAAAAAAACCCAATAGAGAACATGAGCTTTGAGAACATGAGAATGTTCATCTGTAACCTGCGTTGTGTTGACTGCACGGATCAGCGCTGCACTGGCCTGGAATCAAACGTGCAACTCACAGCACCTCAGAATGGGAGTCAAGTGTGCTAGCATCTAAGCTAAAACCGCAAGATGCTTCATCTCTAATCAGCTCATCTTTTCAAGTGGTTTATCTAACGCCCATACTCCACAGTTACGTACCAGCTGGCTGCCGTTACACATGTAGTCAATCTGTAAAAATATAGCATGGTCAGCTTCTTACTATCAAGCAATTTATAACTTGTACAATGCTAACATGCCCATTACAATTCTTGTGTAGGACAGTAGCCTACACGGCTTAGCTAGGTACAGAACTAACACAAATAACTCACACTTATGCCGTGATATATTATGTTTAGGCTACACACCCAACAGAGCTCAACTGCATAAGGCCACCATGCATTGCAATGTCAATAACACAAGACATCACTTATCCACTCAATGGTCATGCCACCATAATATACTACTGCTAACAATACAATGTTAAAGCAAAGAGCTTTTCGTACCGTAACATAATGTTTCCAAAATCATTTCAGCGGTTCATCAACTCGTAACAGGGTGAATGGCACTTCTGCATTCACTTCGCGGCCCTTTATCGGCTATAACCACACTATGTAACTTTACCAGATCGGGTAGCATACCAGTAGTGCAATAAAATGAGACCTAAGAAACTAGAAGTTTGACTTGCTTCGATGTCGCAATACATCACACGTTGATAAAATCATGCAACATGCTCTACTTTGTCTGTGGACATCGTTATTTGGTGGATAAACAAATAGCGTGCATGCAACAGAGGAAAAGTAATTTAGTGTTGCTTTAAGGGAAGATAGAAACTGCTCATTACAAGGAAAGAAGTTATAAAAAGATTTTGTGAAAGCAAAACAAAGACATTCGAAAGGAAGTACATGATACAAGGGACCGCTTTTCATCAACATCTCACCCTGCACAGAGATGAAAACAGGATCACTGCGAGAGGAGGTGAAATTGTGACCGGACACTCGTGTTTGATACTGGCAGTAGTAGGGTCCTCTATGGGTAAAGTCCACCTGACGGATGGTGAAAACAGCAGAGGTTCCTCCTGAGGCTGCCTTTGTCTCTCTATAGGACCCAAATTGCTTCTGTAGGGTGAATGTCCCACCCAGGTACTGAGTTGAAATGGAGCAGCTCATCTTAACATCCTGGCCCCAAGCTGAATTTCTTTCCGTTAGAAGTCTGAGAACAGGTTTTGGGAGTTTAACTGGGGACTGGGCTGTAGTGAATAGAAAAAGAGGTGGGGAGGAGATCACATTAAGGTGGACCACAACAGATTCAGAATATACTCTATCAACGGGTTTCCTACATCCCATGAGGCGATGCGTTGTTTTGGCTTCCGCTTCTAAGCTAAAACTCGCTGTCTGCACTCTCTCATATCCCAGCTATCATCACACATAGTGCCCCCCTGATCAGTGATCATAGATTTTAGGAAAAATAGGTTTGTTCAATCCCCTCTGATCATCGATGGCCAGGCAGTGGAGAGAGTGTCCAGTTTTAAATTCCTTGGCACCACCATATGTCAGTCCCTTAAGTGGGGGACCAACCCCAATTTCATCATAAGTAATGCTCACCTTCTAGCCTGACGAGCCAGACCCACATCAAGATGTAGGGTCTGGACACTCACCGTAGACAGGGCGCAATCGGAGGGGTGGGATAAACAGTTGTCTTTCAAATTCCCTCCCCGCAATAGGATAACGCTAAACGAATCACCTTCTTGTTTTCAAGTAGCAGGATGCGTAACCTTCCCTCTCCACGCAATAGGATAACGCTAAACGAATCATCTTCTTGTTTTCAAATAACAGGATGCGTTACCGTCGTAACTTCTGGTCGCATGTCAGTCACCATTATGTTAAGCCCACCCACCGACTCTATACACGCTGTGATTGGAACGCTGGTGCTGGGGGTTCTCAGCTCCCTGGCTCAATGGATCGTGCCTAGACTGCCCCGCCAGCCAAATTGCATTTGCTGCCGCTAGGGGCGTCTAGATTTCTAGGCTACTCACCTTCACTTTCTGCACCAGTTCAGGAAGTTTAGTCTGGGTAGGAATGCAATGCTTCAATTTTACAGAGCTACAGTGGGAAGTGGTAGTTGTCTCCATCACTGTCTAGAATAGTAACTCCACCTCTTCAGAGAGGAAGCAGTTGGAGAAGGTGGAATATTCCACATCCACAATCATATGACATTCCATCCCATCTGTTGCCTCTATCTACGCCACACGGACCATTGATGAGCGGAGAGTACTAGACAACCCGTCCCACCCTGCCAGGTCCTAACTACTGCCTAAGTCTCAGGGGTAAAATATCCCGCTTTTGTAGTAGTACTTACCCTGAAATAGCACAACGTTTTTTACAGCTTTTTACTGGTTTAAATAATTGTCTATGTGATTGTGCTGTATGTTCCTGACTGGATTGGCACGAAGACAAATTCCAACCAACTGTGTTGACATGGCAATAAATGATCAAACTTGAAATTGAGATAGACCACCAATCTACCTGAGAAATCACTGTGCCTGCCAGACAGCCTAACAAGAGCATTTCCTATAACAAGTATAGAAGGTTGTAGGATATACTGTAGAAGGAAAAAAAGTATTGCCATCATTCAAAATAGTGTTACGTTATATCAGGGGTGTTCTAATACTCGGTATATGGTTACTATCATCAGGTTGTGTGGATGACTGTGGTGGACTGTAGTTGTGCAGTCTCTTACCTGAGCACACCACAGCAGCATCTTTACCATGGTTACAGTCATGTATTCCTAAGCCACTGTAGAAGCACTCTGTAAGGGATTCTTCAAAACCGAAACAGCGGACCTTATTCATCCAGATGTTCCCAATGCCACTGCCAAAGTGGGCTTCATTGGGAGCAGAGACAGCACCTCCACATCCCAGCTGTCTACACACCACCTGTGCATCTCTCATGTCCCAGCTATCATCACACACAGTGCCCCACTGTCTGTTGTAGTAGACCTCCACTCTACCTGAGCAAACAGTGCTCCCACCAACCAGCCTTATGGCCATTTCTGCAACCCCAAAACAGAGAAAGTTGGGATGTTGTGTAAATGTGAATAAAAACAGAATGTAATAATCTGCAAATCTCTTAAAGTCATATTTAGTTGCAAAAAGGACACAGACAACAAAGGTTGAAAATAGTAGATGAATTTGGCTATTTCATGGAAAACATGTCAATTTTGAATTTGATACCAGCAATATTTTTCATATAAGGTTGGGATGGAACCTTACATGTTCCATAAAAATTGTGTAATGATAAAGAAAACAAAAGGAGAAATATTTCACCACTAATTAGTGTAACTGGCAACAGGATTGGGTTGAAAAATAGCATCCTAAGAGGCAGGGTCTCTTGAAGTGAAGATGTGTATTCACTCTCTGCCCGCAGGACATCCATTACATTACTGTACATTTAGAGGACACTTTTTTCCATCTAAAGTGACTTACATATTATGTAAGACGCTCGGGGCTTCTAGATTCCTAGGCCAACTCATAGGGTTACTATCATTAGGTTGAATGGATGACTGGGATGGTTCTTAGTGGTACAGATTCTCTACCAGAGCACACCACACCAACATCTTCACCATGGTTACAAACAGTTATGTGTTAAAAATTGTTATGGTATATCAGGGGTGTTCTAATACTCGGTGTATAGTTACTATCATCAGGTCGTGTGGATGATTGTGACGGATTGTAGTTGTGCAGTCTCTTACCAAAGCACACCACAGCAGCATCTTCACTATGGTAACAATCATGTGTTCCAAATCCACGATGGGAGCACTCTGTAAGGGATTCTTCAGCACCAGTACAGTTGACCTCATCCATCCAGATGTTCCCACTGCCAGTGCCAAAGTGGGCTTCATTGGGAGCAGAGACAGCACCTCCACATCCCAGCTGTCTACACACCACCTCAGCGTCACTGATTTCCCAGCTATCATCACACACAGTGCCCCACTGGCTGTTGTAGTAGACCTCCACTCTACCTGAGCAATTAGTGCTCCCACCAACCAGCCTAACAGCATCCCCTGTAACAAGTAGATTTCAGGGTGTAGAATGGGAGAGAGAATAAAATCAGCAAACTGACAAGGCAGTAGGTGTTTCTGTGAAATAGTGTAATATTTTTTTTAATGAGAAATACATTATTGCAGAAGTTAAAGTTTATTTTCTAATAGGCCTCATGTAAACATAAGTTTGTAAGTTTGTTTAGAAATAGAAAACAGAACATCAAAGCTAGATACATTTTGATTGGCTGCTGCATTTCATAAAATCATTAGAACTAGCTCAGAAGCTTTGGACCACAGACCATCACAGTCGTTTGACTATCACCTTTCATAGTTATCTGAATTTAAGTTTTCCTTTTTATGATCTCAATTGAAGTTTAGTAAATAACCAAGAGAAACCTTGGATTCAAGACTATTATTTGATTTGCACTCATAGTGGGGTACGAATTGTAATTCCGTAGGATTTTTTTGCTAAAATTTATTTTTTTCGTTTTATTTGCTTTATTTGGGGTCCTACTGTTGAAAAATGACGGGGTGCAAATTTTCTGACCCCGTTTTGCCCTTCCTCTGGGGGGCGCTTTCTCACCTTGGCCAGGATACTGACTGCAATCATACATCTACTAATAATGATCACATTTTCACAATCTTGGTGTCAATTTAGGGGTTATTGAGGATGCTGAGTCCATTTATGACAGTTTCATTGTGATCAGAAGTTGTTATGACTCATTTTTACATAACATTGCAGTAATAAAGGCAAATCCAATGGGGCAAAGTCGTGAAACAGTAAGTGAGCTCATATCTTGGGAACGCTTTGATGTATGTTAACAAAACTTGGTCACATGACAACTGACCCCCTCCCAAGGGTACACAACAAATTTGGTGTAATTTGGCCAATGGGGGCGCTATAATTAGCAAACATGCGTTTAGAGGTTACAGTAGATCATGATGATGTTGGGTTAGCAAAAAAAATCCAATGGCTAGTCATACTCTTCATACTCATATTGATGATCATTGCAAATTTTACCCACTCATTATAAACAATTGCCCATTTTGGATTTTCCTGAAAGATAAACTAGATCATCAGCAGTCACAACTTTGTTTGGCCCCCTCATTGCTGCTTGCCAATTTTTGTCAAAGATAACTATTTCAACACAAGATATGTCTTTTAATTCTGTCTAATGACACAAAGCTGAGAATCACATTGCTAAGATACAGACAGAAGATAAAAGAAGACAAAATTATCAAATGATGCCATTTGTAATGGATGGCAGCTAAAAATCGTTATGTAAAAATGTATGAAAATCAATATCGGATGAAATGAGAACATTTTTGTAAATGAGAAAAATCTTGTAAACAACTTAAGTGTGACAAGCAGTATGACACAAAATACCCCAGAAATGTTTCACTATCAGTAAACTGAAGAGTGTGTGTTATATGAAAGTCTCGACTTCAATTTGAAATTTTGAGCAAGAAAATCTAAACCGAGAGATGAGAGGAAAAATCACATGTAAAATTCTAGCTCTCTAAATAAGGTGGTTCTTCAAATCCAAAGGATAGGAGAAACCCTATGAGCCCTAGGCTGTTTTAAGGGCATTTCCACTACCTTTAGTTAGAAGCATTTATCCTGGTCATTGTAAGTGCCATTCACACATGCTACCTAATACAAGAACCATGGTGGAGGGATACTTTGGAGCTGAGCAATTTACAGAAATATGTGGTGTGTGCCTTACAGAAATAAATGGCAATTTTGATATAGTGATGAGAAATGATTTTTTGACACTTTTTGTGCTCCATATTTGTGACACGAGCTGATCTAACCTGACTTGTTTGCGTGGCACACATTATGTGTACACATGATGATTCTCTATAATAACTTTTTACTGCATCGCAATGAACAAAGTAAAGGCAAAAAAAGTGTTTATTTGTCAAACAAATTTGGATGCAAATTAATTGGATACCATACAGGAATTTGCTAGGATCTCAAAACTGGATTATGAATGTGCCTTGCCATAGAGAAACACATGATAATGTTGGATTATGAACATAAGCTATTATGCCACAAAAAATACACAAAAACATGGGGTAAGTGGAGCTAAATGAAGTTATTATTTTGCTGTCACTTCGTCTCTTTCATGACCTAGAAGGTTGTATGGTATCAAACGAGAGTAATGGTAGCCTAAGCTATATGACATTATTATTTGTTTGTCACTTTGTCTATTTTTATAACACAGAAGGATGTATTTGGTATCAATGGAAAGCTCTGTTTCTCCTCTTTCATCTGATATGTGTGCATGTCTGTGCGATCCCGGGTTCGTGAGTAATTCAAGCGAGAGTAATGGATGTGCGGGTGAACGCAGAGAGCAGTATAGACTATAAATATGATATACTTTGATTTAATTTAATGACAAGTGTTTAGTCTCGTTGGAAAGCCCCAGTTCTGCTCTTTCGTGTTATAAAGGCTTCATCTCGCTGCAACTAATAATTGCGGAGCAATGTAACAGAGAAGAGTGGGAGTGTTTTTTGACGCACTTGGTCAATAGGGCTCATAGGGTTAAAAGGGATCCATTACAAATGGCATCATTTGATAATTTTGTCTTCTTGTATCTTCTGTCTGTATCTTAGCAATGTGATTCTCAGCTTTGTCATCAGACAGAATTAAAAGACATATCTTGTGTTGAAATAGTTATCTTTGACAAAAATTGGTAAGCAGCAATGAGGGGGCCAAACAAAGCTCTGACTGCTGATGATCTAGTTTCTCTTTCAGGAAAATCCAAAATGGGCAATTGTTTATAATAAGTGAGTACAATTTGCAATGATCATCAATATGAGTATGAAGAGTATGACTAGCCATTGGAATTTTGCTAACCAACGTCATCATGATATACTGTAACCCCTAAACGCAGGTTCGCTAATTATAGCGCCCCCTAGTGGCCAAATTACCCCAAATTTGTTGTGTACCCTTGGGAGGGGGTCAGTTGTCATGTGACCAAGTTTTGTTAACATACATCAAAGCGTTCCCAAGATATGAGCTCACTTACTGTTTGGCGACGTTGCCCCATTGGATTTGCCTTTATTACTGCAATGTTATGTAAAAATGAGTCATAACAACTTCTGATCACAATGAAACTGTCATAAATGGACTCAGCATCCTCAATAACCCCTAAATTGACACCAAGATTGTGAAAATGTGATCATTATTAGTAGATGTATGATTGCAGTCAGTATCCTGGCCAAGGTGAGAAAGCGCCCCCCAGAGGAAGGGCAAAACGGGGTCAGAAAATTTGCACCCCGTCATTTTTCAACAGTAGGACCCCAAATAAAGCAAATAAAACAAAAAAATCAATTTTAGCAAAAAAATCCTACGGGACCATTATTTCATGACAATTCGTACCCCACATCAATGTCAAAACATTTGTCTTAGCAAAAAAAAAGTGAATCATTTTGTTTCAAATTGCAGTCAGTTTAAGTTTAAGAGTCCTTGAAAGTAAAGAGGTACCTTGAGTGTAACATCGGAAGAACAATTAAGCTTTCCCTCGATAAGGTCTGATCTTCTCTCTTGACATCTACTAGGCTGCTAGCAAGCCGGGAATTGTGATTGTGCTTTGCACGTCGCCGGAGTTCTAGACCTCCACCTAGCCATTATTTCCATCGAACCGGTCACCTCGTCGGCCGTTATCCCTTACGTACAGTATAATAGCACAGTGATGGTAGTTGTTCGATTTTTTTGTCCAGAATTTTCAGTGCCTGTTTATATGATTTTTGTATAAGTGACAAGGCGGTTGCATTTGCCTGAAACCATGTAGTTAAGCAGTATGAGATGTGTGATAAAATCATAGAGTGGAAATAATGTTTAGCTGCCTCTGTGGTCATCTGATTTCTTGTTACTTTAAAATGAAGGAGATTCCTTTTAACTCGACAATTGACCTTTTTAATATGTTTTTTAAAAGTTAAACAATGACCCCTAAGTATTTAAAATCATCAACTACGTTTAGTTTTTGACCCTCGACAAATATATCCGGCTGTTGAGTAGTGTTTTTCGTGAGGAAAAGTACATACAGACTGATTTTATGTGTTCAGTGTTAGACAAGCATAATCAAGCCAATCAACTATTTTGTTCATTGCTCCAGTGAGTTTGTATGCCGCTTGTTGTTTTGTTTTCGCATGGACATACAGTATATTACTGTGTCATCGGCATACAATTGGATGTTAACATCTGGGCAAGCTGAGGGTAGATCATTAATATAAACACTAAACAATAGAGGGCCTAGGATTGAACCTTGGGGCACCCCTATTGAACAGGTGTTTTCTGTGGAAAGTGTGTCATTCATTCTAGTGCAGTTCTCCTTCTTCACACTCATGCCATGATATAATATGTTTACACACCCAACAGAGCTCAACTGTAAGGCCACCATGCTTTGCAATGTCAATAACGCAAGACGTCACTCATCCAATCAATGGCCATGCCACCATAATATAATACTGCTGAAAATACGATGTTAAGGGAAGATAGAAACTGCTCATTTCAAGGAAAGAGGTTATAAAAAAAAGATTTTGTGAAAGCAAAACAAAGAAATTTGAAAGGAAGTACATGATACAAGTAACCGCCATTCATCAACATCTCACCTTGCACAGAGAGGTTGACAGAATCACTGCGAGGGGAGGTGAAAAAACGACCAGACACTACCGTTAGATACCGGCAGTAGTAGGATCCTTCATGGGTAAAGTCCACCTGACGGATGGTGAAAACAGCAGAGGTTCCTGAGACTCTCTTCATCTGTATATAGGACCCAAGGAGCTGCTGTAGGGTGAATGTCCCACCCAGGTACTGAGTGGAGATGGAGCAGTTCATCCGAACATCCTGACCCAAAGAGGAATTTCTCTCCGTTTGAAGGGTGAGAACAGGTTTTGGGATTGTAACTGAGAAAAAAATGCAATTAAATAGCTAGTTAGCTAGTCTATAAACTCAGAGAAAAATCATTTTCCACAGAACTGTACAATATCTGCATCAAACAAAATAATGTCTATTGAAAAGTAAAATGGCGTAAAAGCGGTTGTTTAACATCTCACCATCTACAAAGAAACTGACAGGATCACTGCGAGATGTAGTGAAATTACGACCAGACACTCGTGTTTGATACTGGCAGTAGTAGGATCCTCCATGGGCAAAGTCCACCTGACGGATGGTGAAAACAGCAGAGGTTCCTGAGACTGCCTTTGTCTCTCTATAGGACCCAGAGAGCTGCTGTAGGGTGAATGTCCCATCCAGGTACTGAGTAGAGATGGAGCAGTTCATCTGAACATCCTGTCCCCAAGATGAATTTCTTTCCGTTAGAAGTCTGAGAACAGCTTTTAGGAGTTTAACTGGGGACTGGGCTGTAGTGATAGAAAAGAGGTGGACCACGACAGATTTAGAACATGCTCCATCGACAGGTATCCTACAACCTATGAGGCGATGCCTCAAAAGAGGGAGAACAGACTTCCGCTTCTAAGTATAAGAAATGGCACATTTTTGGGCGGCTTTTTAAAGTTGAATATCTTCAGATATGTTCTATTACTATTGTTGGCAGGAATACTCTCATTTAATTTTAGGTTGATGTTGAAAACACTGATGTTTAAACCACTGAAATAGTATAGTCCGACAGCAAACAGCACATGCTGTCCCTGAGCTCTTGAGCCTTGCGCCTCAGATTTCCCCCCCATTTTTGACCTCAAGTATTCTTCAATGTGGAGCACTTACAATCACAAAACTTATATGCAGAGGACAATGTGAGATGTGTTTTTTTTTATATATGAGTTATGAACTCTCACTATATGGTCTGCAAATAATATCTCACTAAGCCCCGCTGTCTGCACAACACCTCAGCCTCTCTCATATTCCAGCTATCATCACACACAGTGCCCCTCTGGTCATTGATCATAGATCTTTAGGAAAAATAGGTTAGTTCAATCCCCTCTTCTGATCGTCGATGACCAGGCAATGGAGAGAGTGTCCAGTTTTAAATTCCTTGGCACCGCCATATGTCAATCCCTGAAGTGGGAGATCAACACCAATCTCATCATAAGTAATGCTCACCGGAGGCTTCACACTGCACCAGATCAGGAGGAAGTTTAGTCTACGGTAGGTAGGGGTGCAATGCTTCAATTTTACAGACAGTTGAAAGTGTGCTAGTTTTCTCCATCACTGTCTGGAATGGTAAGTCCAGTCCAAGCAGTTGTAGAAGGTGGTGCATTCCACATTCACAATCATCGGACATGCCATCCCATCTGTTGCCTCTATCTCTATCAGCTTTAGATGATTGTCTATGTGATTGTCTTTCATGCACTGTATGTTTCTGTGATTCAAATCAGCTGTGTAGACATGGCAATAAATGATTGAACTTGAACTTGAGATAGACCACCAATCTACCTGAGCAATCACTGGGCCTGCCAGACAGTCTAACAAGAACATTTCCTATAACAAGTCTAACAGGTTGTAGGATATAGAAAGAAAAAATACTGCCATCATTCAACATAGTGTTATGGTATATCAGGGGTGTTCTAATACTAAGTATATGGTTACCAAAGATCATAGAGCGCTACGCATTATGTGAGCGTGGTTTACCTGATTTGTTTGGCAGGAGCTGTGATGCGCCTGGCTCGCTCCATGCCTTGACTATTTTCTTGTTTTTCCCGATCTCAGGTATGCCATGTAGCCTATTATATAATTGTTTGAAAATATTTGTATGTAAACCGTGCAACTGTAATTGTTTGTCGTGCGGCTCTATTGCAACTGTCCTGAGGCAGAGGAGCTGTGATGCGCCTGGCTCGCTCCATGCCTTGACTATTTTCTTGTTTTTCCCGATCTCAGCCCAGAGCAATAAAGCGACAAAAGTTGTATCCAGTTGCGGCGTCCCTTCTTTAATACTCAACGCAGAGTGATCGAGGGAGGGGAGAGACGCTCCGCTCTAGAATCTTTGATGGTTACTACCATCAGGTTGTGTGGATGATTGTGATGGACTGTAGTTGTGCAGTCTCTTACCTGTGCACACCACAGCAGCATCTTCACCATGGTTACAGTCATGTGTTCCAAAGCCATTATGGGAGCACTCTGTAAGGGATTCTTCAGAACCGGAGCAGCTGACCTCATTTATCCAGATGTTCCCACTGCCACTGCCAAAGTGGGCTTCATTGGGGGCAGAGGCAGCTCTTCCACATCCCAGCTGTCTACACACCACCTGTGCATCACTCATGTCCCAGCTATCATCACACACAGTGCCCCACTGGCTGTTGTGGTAGACCTCCACTCTACCTGAGCAATCAGTGCTCCCACCAACCAGCCTTACAGTAATTTCTGCAACCACAAAACAGAGAAAGTTGGGACGATACTCTTTCACGATATCTGTGAATTATGTGTGATCTGTGAGCAATTAGGCTAAACAGAGAATGTGAATTTGGATACATTTTACGTCCATCGGTCACATGGATGTCCGCTCCTATAGGCCTAGATGCCGTTGCCATTCACAGTGTAACTCCGGCCCTGGTCTTACCTGAGCACACCACACCAGCATCTTCACCATGCCCACAGTTGTGTGTTCCAAATCCACTATGGGAGCACTCTGTAAGGGATCCTTCATCACCAGTACAATTGACCTCATCCATCCAGATGTTCCCACTGCCTCTGCCAAAGTAAGCTCTGGTATGGGCAGAGACAGCATCTCCACATCCCAGCTGTCTACACACCACCTGTGCATCTTTCATGTCCCAGCTATCATCACAAACAGTGCCCCACTGGCTGTTGTAGTAGACCTCCACTGTACCTGAGCACCTTGTGCTCCCATCAACCAGCCTAACAGTAGTATTTCCTGTAACAAGTACAGATTATAAAAATATGCAACATTTTTCAGTTAATCAATTCGTTCCATACTGTTATATATGATTAAATGAGTCATTACTGGTCAAACATTTTTTTTTTTTGACCGCCCTAGTGGTCTGTACCGGTAAAACCACGCTTGCAATTTCAGGATCCCTCGGGCACGCTCCCTTGATCTACTCCAGGAAGTGTCATGTGAAGTCTCATGACTGATTGAGGAGTTTTGTAAAATATACACCCTAAAGCTGTAGGAGAAGCTCTGCAGAGAAATATGCAAGCATAAAACGAGCAAAAACGAAAAGTGAAACCAGCTATGAAATCGCCAATCCTGCATAGTTTCCCTTTATAGTCCCTAAAATATGTTTTTTGAGCTGTTGATTGATTGAAATTACTCATAAGTGGTGAACCACAATATTACCAGGGTTAATAGTGACAAAAATAGTGTTTCCCGAGAAAAGTAACATTTTATATTATTTTGTATTGGAAATATAGCTCTCCGCTAGTCTGGTTTTCACCATACTAAACTCAATCTTTTCAGATTGAACATTAGTCTGGCGAGGCTGCACTTTGTTTCTACTACTAGCTTAAGTTTCGTTTTCGGTGCGTCACCAGCCAATAGCGTGCCAGGAGTAGAGTATGGCCGTTTCTGATTGGAGCCAAAGGTTCTGGCAGTAAACAGCGAAAATAGATCTGCTGGTTTCCAGCCTGAGCTGCCCGGGGAAATCCCCGGAAGTTCAGGCAGGGTTCACCCAGCCTAGCTCTCCGGGCCTTCTACAGGTTGAAACATGCCATGGCATTTTGGTCCAAAATGTTGATGTAGTCCTGCACTTCTCTGGCGACTCTACGTCACCGGGTCATCACAAATTAGGAATGAAACGCTCCAACACCTGCTTCCCTGATTACCTGTGATAAGCCATGTCTGCAGCACTCATTCCCAGATTGACATGAAATCACCAATCACCAATTCAGCTGCAGCAGCGCCCAGTCTATATCGACGCCCCTTATATCTCCGCTCCTCTTCAACCCTTCCCTTCCAAATTTCAGAATGCCCCGCCCATTTTGAAAGCCTTTTTCAGAAATATGAAGTGGGTGGAGTTATGGGGTGCAGTTACACTTTAAAGTTTGGTTTAAACAACCAAAAGAAACCTTGGATTCAAGACTTTATTATTCGATTTGTGTCGCGTGAGAAAGCTTGCTGCACTCACATCAATGTCAGAAGACTAGTCTTAGCAAAAAAAGTGAATGACATTATTGTGCTAAGCTAGTGGAGAAGCAAGGTCATGCTAAGCTAGTTTCAATAGGTCAAAAAAGAAGACGGAAGCGGAGATCAAGACAAATTGCAATCAACTGTGTTGACATGGAAATAAATGATTGAACTTGAACTTGAGATAGACCACCAATATACCTGAGCAATGAGTGTGCCTGCAGCCTAACAGCATATCCTATAACAAGTCTAACAGTTATAGAAGGAAGAAAAAAATATTGCCATCATTCAAAATAGGGTTATATGGTATATCAGGGGTGCTCTAATACTCGGTATATGTTACTATCATCAGGTTGTGTGGATGATTGTGATAGACTGTAGTTATGCTGTGCATAGTATCTAGTACCTGAGCTGCCAGAGCACGCTACACCAGCGTCTTCACCATGGTGACAGTCATGTGATCCAAATCTACTATGGGAGCACTCTGTAAGGGATCCTTCAGAACCAGAGCAGCGGACCTCATCCATCCAGATGTTCCCACTCCCTGGGCCAAAGTGGGCTTCATTGGGGGCTAAGACAGCACTTCCACATCCCAGCTGTCTACACACCACCTGTGCATCTCTCATGTCCCAGCTATCATCACACACAGTGCCCCACTGGCTGTTGTAGTAGACCTCCACTCTACCTGAGCAATCAGTGTTCCCACCAATCAGCCTAACAGACATTTCTGCAACCCCTAAACAGAAAAAGTTGGGTGTGAATTCTCTTAAACTCATATTTAGTTGCAAAAAGGACACAGACAGACAACATGCATGTATCAAATGTTGAAAATAACAGATTTGACTATTTAATGGAAAAATATGTTAATTTTGAATTTGATACCAGTAACATTTTTTTTTTTTTTTTTTTTTTTAAAGTTGGGACAGGTTATAAAATGCTGTTGTGTAATGATAAAGAAAACAAAAGGAGAAATATGTCACCACTAATTAGGGTAACTGGCAACAGGATTGGATTGAAAAATAGCATCCCAAGAGACAGGGTTTCTTATAAATGAGGATGTAGGGGTAGTCATCACTCCATAAACTGCTGTGCTCAAATTATGAAACAATGCAATTGTGATGTGTTTTGGGGTTTAACAGGACAGGACACAATATTATTAAAACATTCAGAGAATCCAAAAAAATCTTTGCAAACAAGTAAAAGAGCTGAAAAACAAATTGGATGGCTGTGTTTTTTTGTTATGGTTATGGTTATGCTAGTTGGCAGACACCTTTGTCCAAAGCGACAAAGAAATACATCATCTTGCACAGTTGGCAAAGCACAATCAATTTGAGCAACATATGCTGCTATGCTATCTGAGAAAGACCTTGAATATTTCAGGAATTCATAGGGTCTTCTGATTAGGTTGAGTACTCATAGGGTTATCATTAGGTTGAGTGGATGACTGAGATGGTTCTTAGTGGTACATATTATTTGATCTTAGCACACCACACCAGCATCTTCACCATGGTTACAGTGTTCAAAATGTTATGGTATATCAGAGGAGTTCTAATACTCGGTATATGGTGGTTACTATATTTATGTTTTGTGGATGATTGTGATGGATTGGAATTGTGCATAGTCTCTTACCAGAGCTGCCAGAGCATAACACACCAGCATCTTCACCATGGTGACAGTCATGTTTGCCAAATCCACTATGGGAGCACTCTGTAAGGGATCCTTCAGAACCGGAGCAGCGGACCTCATCCATCCAGATGTTCCCACTGCCAGTGCCAAAGTGGGCTTCATTGGGGGCAGAGACAGCACCTCCACATCCCAGCTGTCTACACACCACCTGTGCATCTCTCATGTCCCAGCTATCATCACACACAGTGCCCCACTGGCTGTTGTAGTAGACCTCCACTCTACCTGAGCAATTAGTGCTCCCACCAACCAGCCTAACAGCATCTCCTGTAACAAGTGCAATTGCAGGGTGTAGAATGGGAGAGAGTACATAGCCAGCAAACGGACATTACAGTATTACATCATATTGGGTGTTTCTGTGAAGTAATTGAATATTTGCATTAGATATATAGGCTAGTTTGCAAAAGTTTAAGTTTAATTTCTAACAGGCCTATGTAAAAATAATGATTCATGGGTTTCATCAGGGCCCTTACCACAGGTGTATTATTCAAGCATCATGCAGCCTGCATTCATAATCTAGGTGCTTGATTTTATACTGTGGAAATGGACCTGATGAAACCCATGGACATGGTCCTAGACACTCCTAACATAGCGTTACTTATCCACAATTCAAGGTGAGTGCTACAAGATGCATTAGGACATAGCCTAGGTCAGTTTAGCTTTACCATAGACCATCAGTCTCTTGGCCGTCACTTTTCATGTATAGTTATTTGAATTTAGCCTAAGTTTAGTAAACAACCAAACCTTGGATTCAAGACCTTATTACTCGATTTGTGTCGTGTGGCGTGAGTCAGCTTGCTGCACTCAAATCAATGTCAAAAGTCCAGCCTTAACAAAAAGAAAGGAGCAACTGAAGCTAAGCTAGTTTCACTAGATCAAAAAGAGGATGGGACCGACTGGAAACGGTAGAAGGAGACAGAAGTTTAAAGGAACACTTCACCGTTTTTCATATTAAACTACAGTATGTTATTCCCTTAATTAAGGGGCACCTGCACCGCACGCCGGCGACCCGGGTTCGATTCCCGCCCCGTGGTCCTTTCCAGATCCCACCCCAGCTCTCTCTCCCATTCGCTTCCTGTCATTCTCTCTACTGTCCTGTCCAATTAAAGGCATAAAAAGCCCAAAAAAATAACCTTTAAAAAAAGAATAACATAGCCTACCTCTCACGTTTCAATGCGATTGCGTGCACTCACTGGCTCTGGCGCACGGTGCTACTTTGATAGCACTTAGCTAGCCCAGATCATTCATTAGGATCCAAGCAGAGATGAATTTAGAAACGACCAAACAACTCCATGTTTTGCCTCCATGTTACGCGAGTATTCACACGACCAAGTATGGTAAGACAAAATGAAACGTGGAGCATTTCTAAGATGATATTACTTCGACTCGGCGCAGTAATATCATCACTCTTGCACTTTCAGTTTCACTTTGGAGTGAGGATATTACTGCGCCGAGTCTAAGTGCTCCCAAGTGTTATTCCACCCACCACAATATAGGAGAACATGTATTTGATACCATGCTAAAGTTGCCTAAAAAGGGAATGTAAAATCATCATTTGACAATTGATCTTAATGCCTTAATTAAAAAAATGATTAAAAATTAAACCACTGAGGACACCAATTTTCTTTGTGATTGAAGAATGTATCATAAATATAAATGTTCTTCCTTAAATGCTGGGGGAAAGGAAGTAGCCTATTGGACCCCCTATGTAACCATATGGGAATTTAACACATAGGGTTAACATAGGGGCAGGCAGATTTTTATTTTTAAAGGCCAGCTATTTCATGGATCCAGGATATTATGCATCCTAAGTTCCCTTGGCCGTTGGAATTAAAATAGCCCCACATCATCACATACCCTTCACCATAGCTAGAAATTGTCATGGTGCTTTTTCCAGTAGGCCTATTAGCCTGTTTGATGCTCATGAAGCTCAATGCATGCAATAATTGAAGCTTAATAGACATTCAGCACCCTCATATAAACTCACCAGCTTGAAGAGAGGGAGATGGAAAGACTACCACTGGAAAACATATAATGTTAAAAGTAGTTATGTACTGTATTTGAGCTCACAATTTTTAGCTAGTTCATTACAGTGTGTAACTAGTACAGTAAAACAGTGTTCTGAAACAATCCAACAATCTAAATCCAATATATATTGGTGTGTTATCTTGAAGGAGCCCCAAAAAATTAAAAGAAAATGCTATTTCTGTACATTATTGATTATGTTGAAGCAACAATATTTTTTAATGTGTTCTAAATCAGCCCATGCCACCTCACTCACTGTCAAAACAGCGTGTTGCTGTATTGTTACTGTCTTAATATTGTGGAAGAACACACATTACAGTTGTAGGTGTACTGTATCTCATTTGTACCAGAACTGAGTGCAACCATACAGTATGTGATGGGATCTGGGAAAACCTGTCAAATGGTGGTGGGTTAGAGTCTGGATGTGTGCAGGGCTGAACCGCGCATGTTCAACACAACGGAGGCATTGTCGTGACCCAGATCGGGATTAGGGGGGGTGAGTGTTACAGATGCCAGCTAGTTTAGCTGAGTGTGTGTGTGTGGAATGTTGGTAAACCTCACCTCAAACATTGCCTGAAAAAAAGGAAATCTTACCCAAATAATGTTTGAGTGACTGAATAAAAATCTGGGATCGCTTATTCATCCTGAAAATTAGTCATTGCCTTGGACTTGTTAGGGCTGCTTACCTCTCGCGAGTCGTGACAGTGTCTTCTTCACTGCTTTGCTTTATGTGCACTTTTTTGCAATAAACCAGGTTTTTCTTGGTCAGTGTTTATGTTTGTTCATTGACATATCTGTGGGCGCAATGTTTGATGGAAGTGGGGCGCATGGAGATAAATTAATCTCTGTCTGGGTGTACACTATGAATAAGACTTGTGTGAGTCTTTAGTCCTTAGTCCTCAGGGGTAATTTTGGGCTCGAGCTATACAACGATTAGAAAACAGTGTTAAGGCATCTGTTGAGAAGAAGGATGGTTTGGCTGTTCTCCCTACAGGTATCACAGTAGGCTATTTCAGTGCTCTGATTGGTTAGGTCTATCTAATTGAGTGCAGTGCATTTCCCCCCTGTATCAATTGAGTGCAGTGCATTTTCCCCCTGTATCAATTGAGTGCAGTGCATTTTCTCACTGCACTCAATCTATACAGGGGAAAATGCACTGCACTCAATCGATACAGGGGGAAAATGCACTGCACTCAATGGATACAGGGAGAAAATGCACTGCACTCAATCGATACAGGGGGAAAATGCACTGCACTCAATCGATACAGGGAGAAAATGCACTGCATTCAATCGATACAGGGGGAAAATGCACTGCACTCAATCGATACAGGGGGAAAATGCACTGCACTCAATCGATACAGGGGGAAAATGCACTGCACTCAATCGATACAGGGGGAAAATGCACTGCACTCAATCGATACAGGGGACAATGCACTGCACTCAATCGATACATTTTCCCCTGTATCGATTGAGTGCAGTGCATTTCCCCCCCGATTGAGACACGCCCCATAATCTGGTTCCAATCATGCAGTATCAGACTCATATTTTGAAAAGAAAAGTAGCTAATACAAAAACCCCATACAAAGCTTGTCTGTCGTGACTCCTTACCTGTCAGAGATAGAATACAAAGGAGATGTGCTGATGGAAGAAAGCAAAATGTAAACATGAGAGATTGTTGTTGACCCTTTCGTGCATGATATGCATAAGATTTTCAAAACCTTTTTGGATAACCCCATATTTACAACCACACACCACACTTGTGTAAACAAAGAAGGAATTTGACTCTGGTTAACTTCTCGGTTGTACTCAAAGTACAACACTCAAACAAATAAAACAACAATAATAATAATAATAATAATAATAAAAACAGAACTGTAAGAATAGAATGAAGGGCAGCAGAATATGCTTATGTATAAGAATAAATACATGTACATTTGCGAATAGATAGATACTATGGGTGGGATAGAGTGATGTCCGTAGGGGGAATGCGGCTGGGAATGTACGCTGCCTTGTTATCCCTGTCAAGGTTGCCATGGACAACATGGAGGTGGACACCTCAACAGGCGCAAGCAAGATGCAATATCTACAACTTAAAAGAGGGTGGATGACTCCTTTGTTGCATGATAGCTGCCATAGCTTACATAACCACTCATAGAAAGTAAAGTAAAAGAAGAATATTGTTATTAATATTTAGATCAAGGTATTATTTAAATTGAGTTATTTAACTCATTAAAATAAGACAATGTTGTTGTATATGTACAATAATAGTATTTAACAGATATCCCTGAGATCACAAGTCATGTCCACTGACATCGGCCATTTGGGATTTATGATGGGCAGTAGTGATGCGCGGGTCGGGTATTTTTTCAACCCGCGGGTCCCGCTGTTATGAAATTATTTGACCCGCCCCAGCCCGACCCGCACCACTGTATCTATTTTTACAACCCGCCCCGCCCCGCACCCGCGACTATTACATAGCCTATGGGCATTGTAAGTGCTTGGAAACATCGCCTGTAAACTGGCAACAACAAAGGCTATGATTATGAATATGAACGATAATCAGGTCATTATAACAAGATGATAGGCTACACATTTAAAAATTCTAGAAATACACAGCAAAAACCTACAAAGCAGCGTTTGTAATCTAGGCTAAACATCATAGCCTGCGAAATACGTCCGAAATAAGGAGATTGAGGCGGCTGAAAACGGAGAAGAATTTGAAGACAGTCAGTGTTGTTAATTTGATCCTGGACAGATAAAGATTCATCAGTTTGGCTAACTTAGCCTACTTGTAAGCTACTTAGTGTAAATTGACATTTCAAATAGCCTATGACAGTCGAACAGACAAGTTATGCATGTTTGTGCAAATTAGGCTAACGTTATGTGGAGCCATATGGAGGAGGTGGATCATTGAACTGAAAAGGTAGGTTAAGGAATTGTTTGGGAAATAATAACGGTCGGCTAGTCATTGCTGACGTTAGCAATGCATTAGCCCATCAGAGTTCGTTTCTCTGTCATTATGCTGAGGAAAACAACATTAGCACTTGCCATTGAAAGCTATAGCAGCCTGTTGCTGTTCCTGTTGGATCCTGCAGCAAGCTGGCAACCGCGACTCAGAGGGGAGGGAGAGGCGATACGCCGCGCAACAGTATTTTGAAAGTAATTGCAGTGGGCTAGCCTACTCGTTTTGGCCACAATCCTACATACGGTTCCTTTATAGGCTATAGGGAATTGCACGCAACATACATGGATTTTAAAATGTAATTTTGTTTTTAATGACCCGCCCCAACCCGCCCCGCAAATAAAGTGATAATTTCTTTACCCGCCCAACCCGACCCGCGGGTTACCCGCGGGGTCCGCGGGTTACGGGCCGACCCGCGCATCACTAATGGGCAGGTATTCACAAAGACTTTTAAGGCTAAAAGTAGCTCCTAACTGGCGAATTTAGGAGACACTCCTAAAAATAATGGGCATGTCACTCATAACTTTAGGACTCTAATGTTTTTGACTAAGAGTAATTCACAAAGCATTATAACCCTAAAAGTAGCACCAGCTTAAAAGATGTCGAGAGGACTCCTAACTCACTTAGACCTATTCACAAACAATCCTATTGACACAGTGGGGCAAGGGTGAAGTGCCATAGGGGAGAGAGGGGTAAGATGAGCCGTGGGGTAAGGTGAGCCATACCCTTTTTCTAGGATATGGTAAACAAATTAAATTTTATGACAGCATTCTAAGTGGGAGGTGACCCTTTCCTAACATCAGTAGAGAAGGGAAACACATGGAAAATTTGGTAAGAAAGATATTTGGAATAATGTGGTTTTTTGCTCTCTGAGTGAATTCCATGTTTGTCCAGAAGTAAGATGATTTAGAGAAAACAAGAATAAAACAACATTTAGACACATTATATCTGAGATAGTGCCTTTATAAGCTATTATATGAGGGCTAATCAAAATGACAAATCTTAGTCTAGCTTGTCATGAGAAGCATTTTTTTCCCGAAATGGTGCAATGGGGTAAGATGAGCCATAAGAGGTGGGGCAAGTTGAGCCACAAAAAGCCTGACAATATCAGGCCTATATTTTAACATCAGGTTTTTAAATTGCAGTTGAGTTTATTTTTGATAAGGATTACAATATGATATTTTAACATATGAGAATAATGTGTACACAATTATATTTTAACATATTTTAACATATGAGAACAAGATAATATGGTCCATGCATCCACTCTATATCCCTTTTAAACTTTAAATGTTTTTTAAGATAAGTTTAAAGGCTGAATTGGTTGATATAGCTTTTACAGGTCATATTTTGTGTTATGAACAATGAAAGACTTAATAAAACAATCTTTTACATGAGTTTTTGCTTTGGCTTATTTTACCCCACACATTGGCTCATCTTACCCCGTGCATTGGGTAAGTTGAGCCACTTGACCACTTTTTTTCAAAAGGGCATATCACTGGGTCTATAAAATGTTTTCAATGTTTTTTTTAGTCAAATAGTAGCAGGACACTTTGAAGTTTGATATGGTATGAAGATTGCAAAAAAAGACGTCAATGACATGACGCTGTGATGAAAAATGTAAAAAGTGGCTCGTCTTACCCCTCATGGCATCCTCTGTGTTCCTGTTCTGGCCACCTCCTTGTTGTCCCTATCAAAGCGGCCATAAAAGTGGTTCAGCTCAAATGCAACTGTTGCAGGAGTGGGAATGAAAAAAACTTTGGTTGCAACAATACTCTTCACATACTGTTCCTCATTTAAAAAAAAAAAATGATAATAATAATTTCAGTTTCGTTTTGAACTGTAGAATACATCACCAAATTTGAACACCTCTTTTTCCTCACAAAAATTACAATCTGTTTTTAGATGTTGATTTACTGAAGTGTGTACTCACATTTTCTTTTTTGGTTGTCTAGTCTTTAGTCTTATGGATTTATTTTAACTTCAATCTCAATCTCCAGTTAAAAGTTTGGTGCGGTTTTAACCCCAATCACGTAGCGTCATTGTGGGTACATTTCCACACACAAGGAGTAGTCAATGGGGTAAAAAATCTGATTAATTTTAAATTAGCAAAAATGTAAAAAATATTATTATAGGGCTATTCATAATGCTGTACAATGCTCCATTCACTAGAATGGGCCTTCCCAAAGTTTGGAGGTCTGATTATTTTTTTATAACAGACAGTTGCTACTGTATGTATTGACAATGTATGGGACGAGCCATGTAGGAGCAAATGTATCATGTATGTACAGTACTTTGTCTTATGTCTATGTCTGCGTTTCAGGCATCCTGTTTTTGTGTGGTGTTGTCTTGTCTGTTGTGGAGCACACCGCAGCAACTTCTGTTGTATGGCAATTAAAGTATTGAATCTTGAATCTTGATTTTGTTTAATGTAAATGAGACATTAGTTTACATTCATTGTAGAATTAATGCATTGTAAAAAAGAAACATACCTAGGTGTTGAAAATGGTGAGTAGACATTCTTCTACCTCCTCAGTATGCCAGACGTGAGCCAAACTGTGAGGATCTGTGTTTTTTTCTCCTTATTCAATGGTTGGAAGTTATATAATGACGCCCCTGGAAAAATAACTGGAAAGTGCAACTGTTGCAGGAGTTGGAATGCAAAAAGCTTTGGTTGTGGCTATATTCTTCACACTCTGTTCCTCATGTTCTAGTGTGTCACGTCGTGTTGTGTACCAAGAGCAAAAGTCATGGAAGAAGTGAAGAAGTGAAGCTTATTTGATTGGTTCTACCATAGTTGGATTAAAACCACCATCTATTAGAATGGAACTTGGATCATTTCTTCACCATTGTTGTCACGTCAGTGTTGCTCTGATTTCAATCAAATGTAATTAATTTGCAGCAACTTTTAATATTACTTGCATATCACAATAACGCTGCATAGCTTAACAATCTTCCACATGATTGAGCTACCTCTAAATGTATTTATTTTTTTGTCAAACAAATGTTATATATGGACCACCCTAACGCACACACACATACACCATGTCATCATCTCCCTCCCACACATGGTGTTTGAAGGTCAGAGATAGGCCTACATAATGCTGACCCTGTTCAGAATATCCACTCATTAATTAGCCGATATAGTGCTGTAGCATACTGAATGACCACTATATAGTGATGTGGAAAATATGAATTATACTGCAGTTTCCATAGAGGGTTTAATCATCATTTGAGTTAACAACACCTGATTCGTGTCAATGTCAGCTGATTGCTTCAAAAACTACTCAACGAAAACACAAATATCAGAAGTCACTGGTCCCCCTGAGTCGGAGAAATAAAGGTCACAAGTCCTCAGCATAATAGACTTGTCACAAGGTCAGCAGTGGGCGGTTAGAACTTGGAAACCTGTAAGAGCCATAAAAGAAATTCATGTAAATTCATGTAAATTCATGTCAAATAATTTAGTTAATATCTATGTTATTATTTAGTTTAGAAAAGAAAAACTGTTGTATATTTGTAACAGTGTATTATGTTGCATCAGTGTAATTACATTGTAACTTTATTGCCATATTTGGTTGTGTTCAGGCAACTGTCTGACGTCATTACCTAGAGCGGTAGAATGTTCACTGTTAGATTGGAATTAGAGCGCAACAGTCTTTGACCGTGACTACAGGGAAATCTGAATGTGGCTGTATTGTAAGTTGAATATATGTAATGTTACCCACCTTTTTACATTACTAAAAGAACTTGATTGATAAAGAAGTCTCGCGTCATTGACTTAAACGCAGAAAGAAACGAAGAAATTAAGAACCTAAGAAATTGCCCCTACATTAGTCAAAGACTGAGCTCGTGACGGTGGATCCTGACTCGTGGTGGAACTCACGTTGTTGGAAGGAGAAAAACGAAGTCTTCATTCACAGTAAGCCTACTGAATTCTGAAAGGAAAGTAAACTACCTGCTAGTATTCTACAACTGTTTAGTTTGCTTACGGAATGTTGACGAAATGTTGAAAGAAGATATGCACGGAAAACCGTCTGTGAAGTGAATGTTAAGCGGAACATGCTAAGCGGAATAGCTATGCTAGGTTGACTTGCCATTGAAAACGACAGTGAAGTTC
Organism: Sardina pilchardus; assembly: GCF_963854185.1. Taxonomy (NCBI): domain Eukaryota; kingdom Metazoa; phylum Chordata; class Actinopteri; order Clupeiformes; family Clupeidae; genus Sardina; species Sardina pilchardus. The sequence goes on along the minus strand of NC_084996.1, from coordinate 19,655,626 downwards.
ATTTAAAAACGAAAGGTGCTTTATTTGAATGCTTGCTGCACACTGTGGATGTCTTTTCACAAGACGATTTGTGAACATTTAGAAGACAGAGAAATTACCGCTGTTTAAGGGAACCGTGATAATTAATGTGCACTAGCATAACCAACGTGGTAAAATGGCTGAGTCAGCAAATGAATGTGTGGATTCTCTTGGCCTCAAGAAGGCGCCAAAGCCCACGGAATTGGCCATAGAAGATAAATTGAATAGACTTCGTAGTGGAAGACAAGGAAAGCTTGCTCTGCTTACTCGCAAGATGCATGATATTGAGCAGATGAAAGAAAATAGAAAGAATGTGGAAATAATTGAAGAAGACATTTCATATGCTTGCAATCGTATCCTCAGTGAGTTTAAAGAATTGAATGCAGAAATGGTTAAGCTTTTACCGGATGCAGAAAAAGAAGATGACCAGACAAAGTGGTTCAAACCTAAATGTGAAAGATTTGAACAGTTTATTTTTGATACTGGACAATGGGTCTCAAAAACACGTAAAGAGCTAAGGGAAGAAGATGAAAATATTGACATTATGCCAAAGGATAGTGTGTCAGGAATCTTCCTACCAGATTCTAGGAGAAGTAGGCATGGCTCTGTGACACAATCTACAACCAGCTCTGCGCGTCTGAAGGCTGAGGCAGAACATGCAGCATTGCTTGCACGTGCAGCTGCATTAGAGAAAAGGCAAGAAATAGATGTTGAGGAAATGAAGTTAAAGGCTAAACGTCAGCATGTGGAGATGGAAGCAGATATTGCAGCTTCTACCGCCAGGCTGAAGATATTAGAAGAACATGCAGATCGTAATGATGACATGAACAATTACTATCTGTCACACCAGAAGGAGGAACGCAGAGAGAGTTTCTTTGATTCCCCATTGAAAGAAAAGCGAACGCCTTTACCTCTTCCGAGGTCATCACAGCCAAAAAGCAGTCATAACAAGACTTATGAATCAGCTAGACATATTCAAGACTCTGGTATCTCACAACAGCTAAGAGGTACTGAGAAAGATCTGCATAGGATTATGCAACGCCAGAATGAAGTTACAGAGTTGCTGGTTATGCAGCAAAGTTTATCTCAGCTTCCTCAGAGAGATGTTCCAGTTTTCTCTGGAGATCCCCTTGCCTATAGGTCCTTTATGAGGGCATTTGAAAGCGCGATTGAGAACAAGACAAGCAGCGAGCAAGACAAGCTATTCTACTTAGAGCAGTTCACAAGTGGAGAACCGCAAGATCTTGTACGTAGTTGCGAACACATGAGGCCAGAAAGAGGATTTAGAGAAGCTAAGAAGCTGCTGCAATATCATTATGGCAACGAACTGAAGATAGCCACAGCGTACTTGAATAAGGCACTCAAGTGGCCACAGATCAAGACTGAAGATGCCAAGGGTCTGAAGACATATGCGTTGTTTCTCATAGGATGTAGGAACACTATGGCAGATATTCAGTTTATGGATGAGATGGACAATCCCAGCAATATGAGGACAGTGATCTCAAAACTTCCCTTTAAAGTCCGAGAGCGGTGGAGGAACACTGCATTCGACCTTCAAGCACGACAAGGAAGACGAGCCAGGTTTGAGGACCTAGTTCACTTCATTGACTGGTATGCTCAAGTTGTCAATGACCCGTTGTTTGGTGACATACCAGAAGCGAACACTGAAACGAAAGGCAAACCCAAGTCTGCTGCTGTAAAGAGCTTTAAGAGAAATGACAGCAAAGGAGTCAACTTTGCCACGGATGTTTTCCCCATTGCAGAAGACAGAGCACAGCCTTCTAAAGAGAAGAATACAGTCAAGTCTACTGACATCCATTAGAAAGCTTGCTTGTACTGTGAGAAGGCACACACTCTCAATTCCTGCAAGAAGATTAAAGAACAAGAACATAAAGACAGACTACAATTCCTGAAAAGCAAAGGACTTTGTTTTGGATGTTTAAACCAAGGACATATGAGCAAAGATTGTAAGAAGAGAATGACATGCGAAGATTGTGCGTTGAAGCATCCAACGATACTTCACATCACAAAAGAAAAGAGTGCTTCTGATAGGAATAGCCAAGATGGAAGTATAACAGTGTTGAACGCTCTTCTCTCGCTGGATCAGGAGACTTGTGGATCTACTGGGGCCGGCGACAGTGAGTGTATTCTTCCGATAGTTCCCGTAAAAGTGAAATCAAAGAAAAGTGACAAGACTGTGGAGACATATGCCTTTTTAGATCAAGGAAGTACCATGACTTTCTGCACAGAGGACTTGATGCACAGGCTTAATATTCATGGAAAGAAAACTGACTTCCTACTGTGCACCATGGGACAACAGAAGAAGACTCGTGGATATGTCTTGACAGACTTAGAGGTGTGTGGACTAGAGGAAACCGAATATGTTGATCTTCCTAGGGTGTTGACACAACAGCATATACCTGTGAAGAAAGGAAACATTCCAAAGCAAGAAATTACAAGTAAATGGCCATACTTACGTGAAGTTCGTCTACCAAACATTGAGGCAGAAGTGGAATTGTTGATAGGTGTGAATGCCTACAAGGCTATGGAACCATGGAAAGTGGTGAATAGCAGAGATGACGGACCATATGCAGTGCAGACGGTACTAGGCTGGATTGTGAATGGACCGAATCAAGAAAACACAAGTGTGAATCATGAGGCTCTTCAAAGCTGCTTGGTGAATCGCATATCGGTGGAGACCATTGAAGATCTGCTGGTTCAGCAATTCAACACAGATTTTCCTGAACGGCGATACGAAGATAAGACAGAAATGTCTCAAGAACATCATCAATTCATGCATTCGGTGACAAAGTCGGTACAGTTCATGGATGGTCACTACTACATAGGATTGCCTTTGAAGGATGTAAGTGTTGAAGTGCCAAACAACAGATGCATAGCCATGCAGAGGCTATCAAATCTGAAGAGAAAGCTCTCAAGAAATCCTGAGTTTCACACAGACTACTCAAGATTTATGGACAGCATGCTATTAGATGAGCAATTGCAGACAGAAAGAAGGGTGTGGTACATTCCCCACCACGGAGTGTATCACCCTAAAAAGAACAAATTACGAGTGGTGTTTGACTGCAATGCATCATACAAAGGATTTTCCCTGAATGATCAGCTACTTCAAGGGCCCAACCTCACAAATACACTCCTTGGTGTGCTGAACAGGTTTCGTAGACAGCCAGTGGCAATCATGGCTGACATTGAATCAATGTTTTACCAAGTCCGAGTTCTTGAGAAGGATGCAGACCTCCTTAGATTTCTTTGGTGGCCTGAATGCAGTCTGGAAGAGGAAGCAGTTGACTATAGGATGTGTGTGCACATATTTGGTGCTACCTCCTCTCCAAGCTGTTCATGCTATGCTCTTCGAAGAATAGTGAAGGATCGACAGGATAAGACAACAGAGAAGGCAGCTCAGATTCTACTGACTAGTTTCTATGTGGATGACTGTTTGACTTCAGTGGAAACAGAACAGGAAGCAGTCACACTAGCCAGAGACTTACAATCGCTTCGTCAAGAGGGTGGATTCCATTTGACAAAGTGGATGAGTAATTCAAGAGCCTTTCTGTCATCTATTCCTGAGGAAGAGCGGGCTACAGAAGTGAAGAACCTAGACATGGATAGTGGTTTGCTGCCTGTAGAACGAGCTTTAGGAGTGACTTGGTGTACTGAGACCGACACTTTTGCCTTCAACATCAATGTGCAGAAGAAACCTCCCACAAGAAGAGGAATCTTATCAGTTGTTGGCTCTGTGTACGATCCCCTTGGGTTTCTGGCACCCTTTGTGCTGCCAGCGAAACTGCTCCTGAGGGATCTTTGCAAACAGGCTGGGACGAGGAGATTGCAGAGAAGCATGTGAAACGATGGACAAAGTGGATGATCGATCTGCAGAAGCTTTCCGGCTTTAAGGTGAATAGATGTTTTAAGCCTGCAATCTTTGGCCCTGTCAAGACTGCTCAGTTGCATAATTTTTCGGACGCCAGTGAGGATGGTTATGGGACCGTGATGTACTTGGTGTTGACCAATGAGTGTGCTCAGAAGTCCTGCTCATTTGTAATGGCCAAGTCCAGAGTGGCACCACTCAAGCAAGTAACCATCCCTAGAATGGAACTAACAGCAGCAACTGTAGCTGTCAAGATGGACCGAATGATGAGGCAAGAACTGGACATGCAACTGATGGAGTCAGTCTTTTGGACTGACAGTATGACTGTCTTGAAATATATTGAAAATGATGCAGCTCGATATAAGACCTTTGTAGCCAACCGAGTGTCATTCATTAGGGAGGCCTCTAAGCCATCACAATGGAGGTATGTGAGTTCGGCAGAAAACCCTGCAGACCACGTCTCAAGAGGCTTGACGGCAGAAACCCTCATGAAATTTGAGAATTGGCTTGAAGGACCTAAATTCCTGCTGAAATCATGTGATGAGTGGCCAGATAAGATGGACCAATTAAGTACATTGTCAGAAGATGATCCAGAGATCAAAGGAAGTGTTGTTACCTGTGTTATCAGAGCTCAAGTGGATGAAGATGCTTTGGACAAGCTCATTGCTCATTACTCTGATTGGCATCGATTGAAGAAGGCAGTAGCATGGTTCACCCATCTGAAGAGGGTGCTACTGGACTTGAGCCAGAAAAGAGCAGAGCTGCGAAAGACCATTAGCATGTCAAATGATAAGCAGGATGAACAGCAAAGCATTATGGATCATGGGATGATGAGATACAAGAAAAACTTGAAGGGCGTGTCAATTGACATGCAGGATTTGATGAACGCTGAACTTGATTTGATTCGATACAGTCAAAGGCAGAAATACGGAGAAGAGATCAAGACCCTGCTGAAGGAAAAGAACAGTGTTAAAAAGGGAAGCCATATTTACAAGCTGGATCCTTACCTGGATGAAGGAGTGTTGAGAGTCGGAGGAAGATTGTGCAGATCAGCGATGCCAGAGGAGGCTAAGCATCCAGCTATCTTGCACAAAGACCTCAGAATTTCCACCCTTATTCTACAGCATACTCACCAACAGGTTGGACACTGTGGACGCAATCATGTCCTGGCAAGACTTAGGCAAAGGTTTTGGATCCCTCAAGCAAACTCTGCCATAAGAAAGATGCTTGCAGACTGCTACATCTGTCGCAGATTGCGCGCAAGAACTGGTGAGCAAAAGATGGCGGACTTGCCAGTAGACAGACTGACACCAGATGACCCACCATTTACATACACTGGTGTAGACTATTTTGGACCATTCCAAGTAAAAAGAGGACGAGCCATGATCAAGAGATACGGCGTGTTGTTTACTTGTTTGACCATGAGAGCAATTCATATAGAAGTTGCGCACTCACTAGACACGGATGCCTGCATCAACGCATTGCACCGCTTCATCAGTAGGAGAGGACAGGTTTCTGTTATCAGATCGGATAATGGAACAAACTTCATTGGCGCCGAAAGAGAATTGCGAGAGGCTTTACAGAATGTGAATGGGTCCAAGATCAAAGAAGAGTTGATGAAGAGAGGAATAGAGTGGATCTTTAATCCACCGGCGGCGTCCCACCAAGGAGGTGTCTGGGAACGCCAGATTAGGACTAGGGCTGAACGATATATTGCATTTGCGATAATATCGCGATATGATGAAGTGCAATTTTCTAACCGCAAAGGCTGCGATTTGGCTGCGATTACCCTCTGGTCACGTGACATGAGAGCTTAAAGTAGCAAATATTTGAAACAGTCCATCAGAGAGTGAACTCGGCAAGCTGCTGGATAGAACCATGGCACCAACATTTTTAAGAGTGCGACTGAAAAAATATCTAGGTTGCACTGGTGCACCTGCGCTGCTCGGCTGAAAGCATGAATGTCTTTCGCAAGTTTTCATTGCAGACAATGCGTGCAAATTCACCAAATGGTATAGATTCAAACCCCTCTCCTTGTCCCGCTTTCTCTCGCTCTCCCTCCCTCCCTCTCTCTCTCTATGTCGTGCGCGCTCAATGGACACCCGCCCCTCGACATGCATATTCAATCCAAATAAAACATTCACAATCGTGAAAGCAATGACGCATAGAAGACGATTAGCTAAATTATTGTAAAATCCGGTTAGCATCATTATTAGCATGCTGCAGACATTTAAAACTCTTGCGTTCAAATTGACTGATCATCTCAATACAGATGTTTTCCAACTTCAAGACTTTCTTCTTGTCCGAAGAATAAAAAAGTATTAACCTACCTTGAAACTTAAACAGACGTGGGGAAACTGAACAGTCCAACCAGTAGACTACGATAAGATAGCCAACTATGCTACTTTGTTTACAATATTTTGAGGCTTCAACCAGACAGCTGACAGCTGACAGACAGCTGAATTAGCTGTCTGAATTAGCTGAGTTGGAATAAGAATAGCAGACAGTCAGGGCCAGATGTACTAACGTTTTGCGCCCATTTTAGGCGTAACGTGCACGTAATAGCATGGCGATGGTATGTACAAATCGGCCGCAATGAGGGAAACGCGCAGACTGCCTGCCGTGGGAGCTGAGAATGGCTATTTGCGCTTTTCCGTGTCATGCATATTAATTCCTGGGCGGATCAGCTGAAAATGGGTGTAACGCGCAAGTACAGGGGAGGAGAGGTGCTAATAGCGATTGATTAAGTATTCCGCCATATGTATGAAAACAGCGCACGTCTATTTTGCGTTGAAAAACTTCCGCCTTCTGAAAGCAGGTGTAATCCAAATTGCGGTTAAATGCATCTATTAGAAAAACGTTTGGAGACAGCTGAATCAATATTCAGAGCATCAGTTTTCTTCATTGTACTATGTCAAAAGCAACCTTAACTTTTGTTTGCCTCTCTAAAATCGTGTTTTATCTTTCACGACATAGCCAATCTGTTAGACAAGCATTAAGTCATATCCTTAGTCTACGTGCAGTAAATCGTTCACAAGTAGACATTTTTTTAAGTGGATTATTAGAACTACTAGGCCTACTCTGTTTGTCGCAGCTCGTTGACATCTCTTTGTATCATGTATGATCGCTAAACTTTTCTTTTTAATGTTGCAATATTCAACTGCGCTTGTAGTTCGAGCTCTACACACGCAGTTAGCGTTGTAGAGGGGGCGGGAACGGGCGGGGATGACCGCTGTTAACGTAATGAAGTGACAGCTTAGTAAATTCCGCGCAATATAGCAAAGCACAGCGTTCGCAGTCTGCGTATACAAAAACTCGCTGTTAGCGCTGTGTTAGTACATCTGGCCCTCAGTGCAGTGTGCAGCCATGAATATCAGGAATTTCTGTATGCAGAACATATCATATGAATTATCTGAAAACTGCATAGGAATAAGCCACAGATTTATTAATATTTTCATATTTTTGCAATCTGCACTTTTGTTTTAATGTTTACACCAGGCTTCCTTGTCAGTAGGCTACTTTCTGTTCTGATGATAGGCCTACAAGGTTGGAAGTTCAAAATATACTATTGTGATTGAAGTAGCTAGTTAAAAAAAAATGTAATTCATCAATTCATGCATCACCTGTCATCATAACAGGTATGACTTCCAGGAAATAACAGTTTATTTTTAATCTAATATGCCCATACTATATGATTTACTGCTTGTTTTTGTTGAATAATTCACAAGACAAACACCTTAAAAAATAATGGCATATCGCATCGCAATCGCAATATTGGCAAGAAAAATCGCAATTAGATTATTTTCCATAATCGTTCAGCCCTAATTAGGACTGTGAGGAAGGTGCTTGGTGCTCTGCTGAAACAACAAGTTCTAGATGATGATGGCTTACACACACTGCTGTGTGAAGTAGAGTCTATTGTCAACAGCAGACCTTTAACTAAAATTTCAGAAGATCCAAACGATCTAGAAGCACTCACTCCAAATCATCTACTACTGATGAAGACAAAGCCTACAGTACCACCTGGAGTCTTTGAGAAAAGTGATGTGTATGGGAGAAGACGTTGGAGACAAATCCAATACCTGTCTGACTTGTTTTGGCGCAGATGGACTAACGAATACTTACCTTCGCTTCAAGAGCGGCAGCGCTGGTCCAAGCTGAAAAGGAACTTTGCAGTGGATGACATTGTCCTGATTGTGGATCCTTCAAGTCCAAGAAGCTCGTGGATGATAGGCCGTATCGTCAAGACCATGCCGGATTCCAGAGGCAATGTTCGGAGTGTGCAAGTTCGGACGAAGAGCAGTGTCCTGGAAAGACCTGTGACCAAGTTATGTTTGTTACAGGAAGCAGTGTAATGAACATGAAGGACTGTATGTAGCGCTGTTCTATAGCTAAGAAATGCTACTTTCAGTTTAAGTTTAGATTAAGACTGTATGCAGTGATGTTTAGATAAGAAAGAATGGCTCTAGTTTGATTAAATAATTGATGTAGTTCCCCCTGCCTACACACAATTAGGGGCCGGGAATGTAAGAGCCATAAAAGAAATTCATGTAAATTCATGTAAATTCATGTCAAATAATTTAGTTAATATCTATGTTATTATTTAGTTTAGAAAAGAAAGACTGTTGTATATTTGTAACAGTGTATTATGTTGCATCAGTGTAATTACATTGTAACTTTATTGCCATATTTGGTTGTGTTCAGGCAACTGTCTGACGTCATTACCTAGAGCGGTAGAATGTTCACTGTTAGATTGGAATTAGAGCGCAACAGTCTTTGACCGTGACTACACGGAAATCTGAATGTGGCTGTATTGTAAGTTGAATATATGTAATGTTACCCACCTTTTTACATTACTAAAAGAACTTGATTGATAAAGAAGTCTCGCGTCATTGACTTAAACGCAGAAAGAAACGAAGAAATTAAGAACCTAAGAAATTGCCCCTATAAAACCTGCCCGAGCCGCCCCGAACTATCAGATGCACAGGACGTGAAAACGACGTGCAGTTACCCCGCGTTCACACTGTCCACGTCCGCCAACGGATCTCATTCACTTAGCATGGGGCGGACTCGAAATGCATTGTGGGTCCGTCCGTTCCTTCAGCTCCGTTGCCTCCGTCAAGAAAGTTGAGAAATGTTCAACTTTTCAGGCAGCGACGGATCCGTCAGCCAATCAGATCGCGTGTATGCAAATACACATACGGCAGACACAACCTCCGAGATCCGTCGACGGACGTGGACAGTGTGAACGCGGGGTTAGTGTTGCAGTTGGTGTTGTTCATTTTCGTTTGAGAGGTGCTCATTAAGAGGCCCTTATACAGTATTTCTAAGAAAGCTTATATAAGGCCCTTATATTTCTAGATGTGCGTGTGTGCCTTACAGAATCATCACCAAACACATCTGGAGAGAGTTTGACAGCAGTTCAAGTAATGACAATAAAAAAAACTGTATTTGTAGAAGGCCAATAATTATAATCTCATGTACATTGGCAATATTGATACAGTACATATACTGTGTGTTAGGGTTCACGGTAAGATATGAGCTGGCCATTGGATTCAGAGCAAAATAGTAGCCACCACGTGCCACGGACAGAGGAACAATGTTGATATGATACCCAGCACAGCACTCTGCTACTGTAGGTGAAAGGGCAAGCTGTTCTTGTGCCGCACAAAAAACATAATTGTTTCATCCATTGTTAAAATGAAAGTGAAGGAGTTTGCACTATGACAGACTGTAAGCCAAAGTTTCAACAAAAATTAGCTATTTTTATTTTCAAATACAGAAATGAGTAGGGGCAGATGTTTCAGTGAGCATTGAGAAAGGCTGGAGGGCTGAAAGTCGGCTCCCGCTCATTTCTGTATTTGAATCACATCTCCTGAAATCATTCCCCTGTTACTATGTCTGATCAGACTTGGTGCATTGAATACAATCATACTTTGTATAATGACACAATAAAATGTTTATCACTGACTGAGAGCACACACACACACACACACACACACTGTATACACAAACACACACACACACGCACGCACACACACACACTATATAGCCAAAAGTATTGGGTCACCTGGCTTGACTCGCATATGAACATCCCCTTCTTAGTCCATAGGGTTTAATATGACGTTGGCCCACCCTTTGCAGCTTCAACTCTTCTGGGAAGGCTTTCCACAATGGTTAGTTATGCTATTTGGCAGATGCCTTTGTCCAAAGTGACACTCAAATAATTAATTAATTAAATTAATTTAACAGTGAACAATTTCAAAAAGTAGGTCGGATGACATTCAAGCAATAACCTAAGATGTTACTTAAGTTCATCTACGAGTCAAGGCAATTTGACCCAATAGCCTACTTTTGGCAATATAGTGTACAGTATGTAGTACATGAAAGGTGACACATAAACTGAATTGACTTTTATCCTTTATTTATCTCTGGTATCAAATATTTATTGTAAACAAAAAGAACAGCACTGAAAATACACTGATGATTTATAGACATTTTAGTATTCAACTAGCAAATCAATTCCAAGGAATTACCAGTGAATGAAAATGCAAAAAAATAAATGCAAAAAAATAAATGTAAAATATAATTTGTTGTTGTTGTTATAAGTTATGTCTTTTTAGAGTTGCTTGCTATGGAGGTTGCTAAGTAGTAATTGCAATAGACACAGACATTGATGGATGTTGAAAAACAGTTTAATGGATGTTGACAGATAGTTTAATGGACATAGATGGGCAGTTTAATTTGTGTTGATAGACAGATAGACAGTTTAATAAATGGTTTGAAGTAAATGGAGAGAAAATTGGATGGAAGGTGCTAAGATGGATGGAGAAAAGGTAATAAATGTTGGTTAGTTCCTAAGTTCACATAGTGGTGGTTGCTAGCTTGTTGGTAGGGTAATTGAGATTGTTGCTCAAGTGTTGCTAAGACACATATGGTGGTTGCAATTCTGGTTGCTAGGGTAATCATGTTAGTTGGTATGGTGGTTGCTAGGTTGACATGGTTTAATAAATGTTCATAGACAGATACTGTAGTTTATTGAATGTTGATAGACAAATAGTTTAATGTATGTGTGTAGGTAGACCGTTTAATGGATGATAGACAGATAGTTTAATGGATGAATAATGCTTGGAAGTAGATGGATGGAGAGAAAGTTGGATGGACAGTGATTTGTAGTAATATTACTAGGTTAATTGTGATAGTTGCTAGGGTGTTGCTAGGGCACATATGGTGGTTGCTATGCTGGTTGCTATGCTCGGTTGCTAACCCCTATGCATGATTTAATAGATATTGATACACAGATACTGTAGTTTAACAGATGTGTATAGGTAGACAGTATAATGTATATTGATAAGACATATTAGTCTGGTTTTCACCATACTAAACTCAATCTTTTAAGATTGAACATTAGTCTGGCGAGGCTGCGCTTTGTTTCTACTGCACTTTGCGTCGCTTAAGTTTCGTTTTCGGCGTGTCACCAGCCAATAGCATGCCAGGACTAATATGGCCATTTCTGATTGGAGCCAAAGATTCTGGCAGTAAATAGCGAAAAGATCTGCTGGTATCCAGCCTGAGCTGCCGGGCGAAATTCAAATTCAGGCAGGGTTCAGGCAGGGTTCACCCAGCCCCAGCCTAAAGACCTATAGTTTAATGAATGTTGATAGACAAATAGTTTAATGGATGCGTGTAGTTTAATGGATGCTGATTGGAAGTAGATGGATGGAGAGAAAGTTGAATAGAAAGTGATCTGTATTAATATTACTGGGGTGATTGCAATGGTTTCTGGGTTGTTGCTAGGGTAATTGAGAGTTGTTAGGTTTTTCATAGGGTTATCATAGTGGTTACTCTGCTATGTAAAGTGGTAGCCTATTTATGTTGGTTGCTAAAGTAAGGTGGAGGTTAGGTAGCAATGAAATGAGACATGAATGTTGATAGACAGTACCCTAAGGATAATTTCATTTCCAAACCAATATATATGGTAACACACCAGCATGGAGCTCATGAACAGTCCAAATTTATTTCATAACCTAGTTTAGTTTTAGAACTCAAGATAATGACCATTGGTATAGTTCACAGGGTGATACTGAAGTCATGCATTTATGCGTTAGAAACCCTGCAACTTAGGATAAGAGCATGCAACGGATCACAGCACTAGATCATTTGTGTAGGCTATTATGTGTGAATAATAAATGAACTTTTCAGTGGTCATTTTTGCAGGTTCATGTAGCCTAAACATAGACATACTGTAGACCTAGTGCTATATAATTGCATTGCATTATGACAGTAGAAAAAGAGCGTTTATCCTATGGAGGGTGCCCAGGCCACACAAAAACAGTTTGACAGTTTGAGTAGGCTACGTTACGTTGGCTGAATGATTATTTAGTCCTATGTTTTTAAAACTGGTGAAATATTCAATGGTCATTTATGCAGGCCTTGCAGTCTCAATTAGACTCATAGAATTTACTGGCATTTATCCTGACTGCAACTTTAGATGAAGCAGTATGCTACAGTATATGAGTTTCATAATAGTATAATATTAGGCCTAATCGTGACTGCCAAAAGACGGGGATCAACATCGGAGGTTGTTGACATTGATTAAGTGAAGATACAGTAGACCTAGCTAAGTAGCCTACATGATTTCAGGCGCAGATAGCCTCCTATCCGATGGCACTATTTAAGCTTTATTTAGCTAAGCAGCAGTTGTGCTACAGCTAATGGTCTCTCATGAGGTGGTATGCGTTAGCCTACTTTCTTTTAAGAAGCGATAATGCCTGGCTTGATAACATTATTTGTTTTACTCGGAAATCGTTCGGTTTGTTAACGTTCACCACACTTTGTGCTTATGTACCAGATGTGGACTATTAGTATCCGAAGCAAGCTTGGAGATGGATATAGCCAGATAGATGGTGAGTGGAAGGTGCTTACTAGGCTAGCTCTGGTTGAACTTGAACTTGAGGTGCAAAAGCATTGTGATGTCATTAGTTTTAACACACAAAGTTTCCGCCCATTGACTTACAATGGGGAAATTTGAGCTTGTTTATGGCAAATGTCTTAAAAAGTATAAAGCTGTCAAACACTACAATTACATACCGCAGGTGTCATTTGAGAGATCTACTGTACGATGGTTGAACGAAGTTTGTACTGTACGTTAAATGGTTAGACCTGAATTAAACGCAATAAAACTGGTCTGAAGAATATTTAATAAAAAGTCCAGTGATAACAGTACAGTACTGTAATGATCATAAGCAGCTGTGTAAGGTACATATAGATCTCACCTTTGCTGTCACACACTAATTTAAGATGAGGATATGCTTTTTATTTATAAGATGAGGATCATTTCTGACATTATTTTTGAAAAACAAAAAAGAAACAAACAGCATCAGACAGATGGGGCACAATCATGGCAAATCAGTGAAGCAAAATCACAGATCTTCATCCACACATGTATACTGTGTTACGATGCAAATTCAACTTCTTCTTCCAGCTGAGATGGTCCCCGCTCTGTCTTCACTGGATCTGCTAATTTTGCTTCTTCAAATGAAGTCATAGGCCCTGGCACAAACAACAATAAGGTTATTACCATAGTCTTTCTATGGGCATATTAATTACCTGGTCCAGCCAGGAGTATGATTTAAAGGATCAATCATAGTAGAATGGGTGCTCACAGTACTCGTCATTGATCGCGTATATATGCTGTCTCTTTTTCTTCCACAGCAACACTGAGCACAGGACTATCGCAAGGAGCAACAGCCCAAGTGTTGGCCCATAGAACACAGAAGGATGCACATGATGGAATAATGCTATATGGAAGAAATTAACATTGTCATAACTTTAACAAAAAAGAAACGATAATATCATGATAATATTTGTGTGTTATCACACATACAGAGAGATACTCCACCTCTTATGTTCACATGAAGCACATCTGTTCTTCCCGAGGTGAACACACGTGCAGACAGAGTGACCTCATAGAAGCAGCTGTAGTTTCCTGCATGGAAAAAGTCTGCTTCAGGAAAGTCGAAAGAGGCAGAGTGATTGACCGCCTGCTCAGTCCAGATCTCCGCTGACCCATCAGAGGTGAGGTGGAAAGAGCCTCCTTGGTACTGTGGCTTGGTGGAGCAGACGATGGAGAAGCTTTTGCCCCAGGGGACCTCTGGGCCGTTGGGCCCCAAGACCAGCTCTCCCTTTGGGGCACTCACAGAGATGATGGGCTGTGACAGGGACACTGGAGGGTATATAAAATCCATGAGCGACATACCTTATATTGCATATAGTACAGTGTAAGTACTGGTTTTCCCTTTTGCAGTAGGGTGTCTATGCAGTATATTAAAATATTAATAAAGAGCAAACCATTATTTTCGATACACTCTAATTTATTCAGTGTACAAAATAGTCACGCCAGTCTTGGAGCATCCTGACTTCATACTATTGTATCAAATGTTCCTAGAACCTTTGCATAGTACTTTATACACTGCAAAAAATTAAATCTAACCAAGAGTTATTAAAATGTATTTAATAAATGTTTTTAGTATGAAAAGACATACCTAGTGCTCTCTCGAAAGATCATTTTGACTTCATTTAAGATGACTTTGACTTATTTTAAGGAGTCTTATCAAGACAAATTACTCAACGCACTGGCACATTTGTTTGTTTTCAGTCTTAAAATGTCTTAAAATAATTCAAACTTTTCTTAAATTAAGTCAAATGATTTCACAAGAAAGCACTAGGTAAGTCTCTTTATACTGGAAACAATACCATCTATATTTTTTTTTATCTTGATATAAGATTAATAACCCTTGGTTAGATTTGATTAGATGAGCAGTTTTTTGCAGTGATAATACAGATGAAATAGATTTTTCTCAGTTTCTCACCAAGGACAGAGAAGCTGACAGGATCACTGCCAGAGGATGTGCTATTGTGACCAGACACTTGTGTTTGATACTGGCAGTAGTAGGATCCTCCATGGGCAAAGTCCACCTGACAGATGGTGAAAACTGCAGAGGTTCCTGAGGCTGCCTTTGTCTCTCTATAGGACCCAGAGAGCTGCTGTAGGGTGAATGTCCCACCCAGGTACTGAGTGGAGATGGAGCAGCTCATCTGGACTTGCTGACCCCAAGATGAATTTCTTTCCGTTTGAAGGATGAGAAGTGGTTTTGGCAGTATATCTGGAAGCAAAAACAGTTGAAAACATTAGTTATCCAACATAAGAGAGTCAAGCTCATCTCTAATCATCCCAAAAGCTCTACGCCCTGTGAATCTTTGCAGTCTCCTGAGATATGTTATGGCCAACTGAGCACAATCTCATGATTTCTTAGTTCTACAATCCTGACATGCCCATTACACTTATGTGGACAGCACGCGTCATTGTTAGTCACATCACATTTAGTGCAATGTGAATTCCTAATGGAGCACATTTCCAACAAAGTTTAATGTTCAAGACAGGACATGTTAGTGCAGAAATCAATACTACTCACATAGAACCAATCAGTACTACTCACACAGAACCAAGGAAATGTTCTACTCGCATAGAACCGAGGACATGTTATTGCAGCAATCAGTACTACTCACATAGAACCAAGGACATGTTCTACTTGCATAGAACCGAGGACATGTTAGTGCAGCAATCAGTACTGCTCTCATAAAACCAATCAGAACTACTCGCATAGAACCGATGACATGTTCGCGCAGCAATAAGTACTACTCAAATAGGGTGTAGGGTCAAGTGCCAGTTCTAGAAGGTGGTTAGTCATGTGGTTTAGAGCTAGAAAAGTACTATCGAGACAAAAATAAAATAAAACAGAAGAAATTAAACGGACATACCAACATTACTGGGTATGGTGTAATGGTGTGTGTGTATGTCTTGCCACCCAACATGACAATTTGACTGCTGGGAATTCAATCTAAGGGCGCACTCACACTAGGTACGTTTCACCCGTACCGTACTGGAGTACGGTTGCCTCGGGTCCCTGGTCTGCACTCACACGGCATATAATCAAACCGTACTAGGGTACGATTGAGTTGCTGTGTTCTAGAATCTTCATGCAACGTGTGATTGTTAATTGGAACGTTATTGTTTATTTCATCATTAATGACGTCGTGCTTCCATGCGTACCGTACCAGAGTCCACCTCCTCTAAGCGTACTAGCGTACCGTACCCCGTTACGGAACGAAGCGATCACACTGGTCAAACGAACCGGACTTTAGGGGCCAAGTGTACTCGGGTACGGTACGAATTGCCTAGTGTGAGTACGCCCTAAGGTAATCGGGAAATTTTCCATTTTTAAAATTTTCCAAGGTCACCATTTTAAAAATCCAAGATGGCAGCCGTATTGACCCTGGGAAATTTGGATTCAAAGATTTTCTGATTCTTCATTCTGCAAGGTTTCCAAAAATATCACTTGTGAACAAAATTCACGTCTTTTATATCAATCCGCAACAAGTGTTGCATGAAAGCTGTTCTAAATTCAGTGTAAACCACGGCCTCTCGGGGCTTATTGCTTAAGTAAGAAGGGTTCTATACCCTACTACGACTGCAAGTGGGGTGAGTGATGTCTGTCAATCAACCCTATGGGATCCTCCCAAACTTTGTTTGAAAACATCATCATTTCACCAAGTCTGATGTCTGTCCAGAAAATCAGACTTTTGTGATGTCTGAACCTTTACACAACACAATGCCCCACGAAGCAGGTTGTTGCATTGAGTATTAGTCACCAAGCATCACTAGTCCACAAATAACGCATAATAACATCAGAACATACTGATTAGTGATTTTTTTTTTTTTTTTTTGCATGGAACATTATTCACTATTTGGCACTAGTCAACAAAGGTTGTAATGAGCTAAGGTCATGAGCTAGCGTCGGGGGCCAACTTCTAATTTTTTAAGTACAATATGGATGAAAGACGTTGAGCACTAGAAGACCAAGCAGCAGAACATCAACAGCCCTAATAGTATGAAATAAAATTGAGGTGTCAATGCACTCATCAGGTTAAGTGGATGATTAGGTGATGTACTAACCTGAGCACACCACACCAGCATCTTCACCATGGTTACAGTCATGTGTTCCAAAGCCATTATGGGAGCACTCTATAAGGGATCCTTCAGAACCAGAGCAGCGGACCTCATCCATCCAGATGTTCCCACTGCCAGTGCCAAAGTGTGCTTTTGAGGGGGCAGAGACAGCACCTCCACATCCTAGCTGTCTACACACCACCTGTGCAGCTCTCAAGCCCCAGCTATCATCACACACAGTGCCCCACTGGCTGTTGTAGTAGACCTCCACTCTACCTGAGCACGTTGTGTTCCCACCAACCAGCCTAACAGTAGAATTTCCTATAACAAGTACAGATTGTAGGGTGTAGAACGGAAGAGAATATAATCAGGCAGCTGATTTAACAGTATTACATCATATTGGGGGTATTCTAGACCTTAAAGGGTTATTATCATGCTCTATCAGTTATCAGTGATCTGCAGAGCTGTAGTGAAGGTGAGTTTTCTGACTCCGGCTAGATTGGCGTCATAATTGATGACCGACTTACCTTCTCTGAACATGTAGCCTCAATTGCAAAATAATGTTGGCTTATCTTTTACAACATTAAGAAGATCCGACCTTATCTGGCACAAGATTCCACACAGCTTCCTGTACAGGCCATGGTTATCTCCAAGCTGGACTATTGTAATTCACTGTTAGCTGGCCTACCTGCTTGTATCATTACAATTGATTCAGAATGCTGCAGTATGGTTCGTCTTCAATCAGCCAAAGAGGACACATGTAACTCCTCTCCTCGGAACTACGGTCTTCTGAGGAGTGTCTGTTGTGTCAACTACTGATAAATGCTAGGTCAAATTCAAGACTCTTTTCACCAGTGGTTCCATGTTGATGGAACACTTCTTATGGGTTATGGTTTATATGTGATGCACTAACCTGAGCACACCACACCAGCATCTTCACCATGGTTACAGTCATGTGTTCCAAATCCACTATGGGAACACTCTGTAAGGGATCCTTCAGAACCGGAGCAGCTGACCTGATCCATCCAGATGTTCCCACTGCCTCTGCCAAAATGGGCTAAATTGGGAGCAGAGGCAGCATTTCCACATCCCAGCTGTTTACACACCACCTGTGCATCTCTCATGTCCCAGCTATCATCACACACAGTTCCCCACTGGCTGTTGTAGTAGACCTCCACTCTTCCTGAACAATTAGTCTTCCCACCAACCAGCCTAACAGCATCTCCTGTAACAAGTACAGATTGTGGGGTGTAGAATGGGAGAGAGAATATAGTCAGCAAACTCATATGACTTTATTACATCACATTGGAGGTATTCTAGTACTCAAAGGGTTACTATCATGGTTACCAGTTAGCATTTCGCTAGCTGAGCTGCGCTTTAAAACTGTACTCTTCAAAACGGAAGTTTTGGAGTTCATCATGCAGCTGAGCACTAACGGCTGATTCACACCGCATGAGTGGCGACTGTGTGTCAGCTGCATTACCTGTCCGTTTTCTTGTCGGTGCCCAGGTCAAAAAGAAGTATACTTAAATATACTAAAAACGTGTTTGGAATTCAAAGTAGTGTAATTGCAATACATTTGTATTTCCTTAGTACATACCTATACTGTACTTAAGTATGTAATTCTGAAGTACACTATCAGTATAGTGAAATTTAAATATATTTTATACTGCCTTTTAAAAATATGCTAAAATGTAAGCATACTTACAGTTACATTTTAGCATATTTGTATAAACATATTTATTCAACACTTACTTATCGTTGCATTTAATTTCATTTTTTCAAAAGTATACTTTTAAAAAATGCAATTAAGTTCAACTTTTAGTAAGTGGTGAATAAATGTGTTTAAAAAAATATGATGAAATGTTGCTGTAAGTGTGCTAAAATTTGAGCATATTTTTAAAGGCAGTATAAAATATACTTTTTCAGTATTTTTTTTATATTCTACAGTAGATTTTGCAAAATGTCTAAAACTTTTTTAATACAGTTAAGAGCACTTATATTCAACCTGGGATTTTAAAGGCAGACTTTTTAGGCATACTTTATTATTGTTGTGCATTTATTATTATTTAGTAACATTTGTTCAGCACTTATTGTACTGTAGGCTACTGTAGCTAACAGGTAAAGAACAGTCGTTATTTGTACAGATATTGTATTTCCATGTTAATTCAGTATCAGAATCTCAGGACTTGGCAGTAGCCTACTCACTCTCAAAAAAATGAAATCTCACTATTGCTCATCTTACTGAATAATTTTTCGTAGGATTTACACAATAAAATTATTAGGTTTCTAGGTGAAATGGAGTCAGTTGTGCGAAACGCATTCGATTAGGTGTTTGGAGGAAATGTGTCCGTCAATGGACGCCGTAGAAGCATTATTTCAAAACACACGAGGATCTCTGGCTGCCTCCTAACTCGTGGATTGTAAGGTATGTATTTGCTATTCACACAGTGTTCTTATTTTGAGTTTGGGGTAATTTTAGGGAGTTTAGCATAACAACAACTTAAATAATCATTCAGCAGATCTCATGTGTAAACTGTAAATATGTTAACTCGAGCAGGTAAAAAAATCATGGCGGCTAAAGGCTGGCTTACATTGCACGATTTTGGCCTGTTTCAACAGTCGGCGACTAAATTTCCAAAATCTTGGGAGTTGTACAAGAATCGCAGCGCGCTCCCGTCATCTAAATCGTTTAGTGTAAGGTGTCAATCTTAGCGGTTTTAAGTCCGTCGGAGGCAGTCTTTTTCTAGTTTTGCCGTTACGACAATATCAAACATGTTTGATATTATCGGAAGTCTTTTCAGTCGTGGCTCATGCAAATAGTGACGTGAACATTAAAAACCAATAGTAACCTTGTGCGAACATGAAACAGGAGGGGGCAAAATCAAGGGGGCAGCGAACGTTCTGAGAGTGTAGACAGTATGGCGGCCGCCATGCTAACGAGAAGACCGTGGCTAGCTGGCCATTCCATTGAATCCTATGGGGCGTAAGCGCCACTTTGACATCAAATTACGTTAGAGCTGAAGCGTTTTAAGCCTTTATATGAACATTTTCTATTGTCGGGGTACATACTACATTGTGAAATTGACATAATAATCTCGTAACTGTCTTATCGGCTGAGTAATTAACGTTTTTCGAAAGTCAATGCTAAAGTGTTAAAGGCGCATGCGTCCAGCGAGAGTAAAGCGTCGCCATAGGTCAGACTACGTGCCTACGTCACATGTACGACACCTGAGCCTGCGCAGGAGACCTATGACGAAATAAGAAGACCTAAAAAAACCGTTGAAATTTGCTTCCTCGGTCTCTGCTGCCGTCTACGTGATAGCTCTGTCCATATCTTTTACTGTCTATGGGCAAAATAGGCGACAGCTGTAGCCTATATGATTATTTGTTATCTCATTTCTTATAATTTATTAGTCGGCTGTTCTACGTGACAGAACAACTCTATATCTGTTAGTGATGTCACACATCAAACAATGCTGCAGAAACGCGAAAAAATGACTTTGATATGAGTAGGCTATCATGTGAGTTCCTGTTAATGATGACGTACGTGTAGCCTAGTGCACGATGGAAATAATTTGAAGGAATCTAGCAGCAGTCTTGTAAATAGTGACCCACAGTCTTTGCAAAATCCTAATCTGAGACTGGCCTGTGACTAGACTGTGACTAGAAACTCAATGAATTGTCTTTAGATGTGAGAGGGTCTGAGACAGTAGTCTTTCAAAAATCTTTTCCAAATCTTTGCAAAGTCTGTCAATGTAAGGTAGGCTTTAGTTATCATCTCAGGCTAACGTTAGAATTGTATCATGTTTCCCAGGTCAGTTTTACTCCCTGCCGAAGATAGGGATGGTTATGCCTTGATGGGATTGTTTCATAAAACATGAATGTTCATGGAAGTGACCAGGTCAGGATGACTCCACGTGTTTACTGTTTTATGCTAGCAGTTAATGGTCGGCTATCAAGGTAGCCACTAGCCCCGCACAAACCCAGCCTAGGTTTATGGCTTAGAATACTAATAGTTCGATTATTATCTGAAAAGTGTAATGTTTAAACGTAGGTACGGCCAGTCTGTTTGACCAAATTGTCCTTGTGTGTCATGAACAATTTGCATTGGTACAGACACAAGTTCGTCCAGAAACATTTGAATTATTTTAATGTTAGTGTAGCAAACTACACCATCTTGCCTAGTCTCTGTAACGTTACACAACCATTAGACTTCATTATTTTTGTATGAGGTGCTCAGCATTATTGTAGGCTATTGGCTCTCATTTGACTTATATATCAGTTAAAAGAGTAAAGCAAATTGCAGTTTGCCATTGAAAAGCTTTGTTGACAACCAAATATTTGGTAATTAAATAATTAGAAGTTTTTCATGATCATGGGAGAGGCTGCCTACTTTAAATGATTGAGTGATTAGTTAATCACAAACAGGCCGAAAACATCGTTTTCTTCATAGTTCTAAAATGATTCAGTAATCTAATACTATTATAGTTTTACATGGTGTAAATTTGTTGAGTTTGATATGCTTTCTTTCTCCACAGATGTGGCAGCGCAGAGTGCAGAAGCATTCTTACAGAAGCATCAGGTTAGCTCATGGTTACTTTGGTTGTAGACACTCATACCTATGTGCATATTCTCATTAAAACCATGGAATGCTCTTCATAGTCACTTAAGCAGATATCATGCCAATAAAACAGTCCAAAAACCTGTTAGTCTGACTACATTAAACTGTCGTTTGAGTCACAAAAATTTACATTGCATGTTTAAGGGCTGTTTGTGTTAGGAATGTTATTTGTATTCACAATTTGTTTGAATTTGAGAACACACTTAACTATTGTATTCAAGACATACCATGACACAGATCAATATTTTCTGTATGTTAATTGTTATTCTTTCTAGGTTGTTTTGTACATTCTTTCTGTCTCCTCTACCCTCGTATGATTCAAGATATATGCAGAATTTCACACGCGTTGTGCAACTGAAGTCCAAGTTTATGCCAGAACTTGACATCATCTGCTCCAGGCTGTCTGCTGAGTGCCATAGGAAGGGAGGAGAAACAGGACATAAGATTAAGGAGATCATGGCTGCCATGGATTGGGTTAGTGAGAAGTAGTTTTGTGCCTCCCACTTTGAAAACCAATATTAGGCCATGAGCTACAGGCCGTACCATGCACCTGCCAGCTAAAAATCAATGTGTTCCAAAAAATCCAATCCAAGTTAACGTTGGGGGGTTGCACAGAAAGGCATTGTAAACATTAAGATGCCTAATTTGTAAGTGTAAGTAAAGTAGTGTTCAGTTATATTTCCCTGTTTTGCAGAAGGCAGAGACTATTTGCACCCGGGTGTAAATAATGAACATTACTATTTACACCCGGGTGCAAATAATCAACATTACTATTTACACCCGGGTGTAAATAGTGTAATAATCAACATTACTATTTACACCCGGGTGTAAATAGTGTAATAATCAACATTGCTATTTACACCCGGGTGTAAATAGTGTAATAATCAACAATACTATTTACACCCGATGTCTAACATCCATGTTCTCTGTCAATAGGCCTGTGTATTTACCAGCTCTACAGTAGGCTAGGCCTAATAGTTTTGAACAGTTTTTAGCTGTTTTGCCATGTCTGGGTTACTTGGAAGTGATTATACAAATATTAGGGTAATGAGTGGTCATGTGGTAGCTTCATCAAAGACAAGCTACTTTAAAGAGTTGTTTTCTGAGTTGTCTTCCAGGCAGCGCTGCCACTGTTGACTTAAAAACACTTAATCCTGGCCCCGGCAGTGGCGCAACTGGCTGGGGCACCTGCACCGTACGACGGCGACCCGGGTTCGATTCCCGCCCCGTGGTCCTTTCCGGATCCCACCCCGACTCTCTCTCCCACTCACTTCCTGTCATTCTCTCTACTGTCCTATCCAATTAAAGGCATAAAAAAAAAAAAAAAAAAAAAGCCCAAAAAAAAAAAAAGCCCAAAAAAAAAAAAAAAAACACTTAATCCTACTCCTAACCTTAACCCTAACCTTAACCTAACCTTAACCCTAACCTTAACCTTAACCCACGCCTAAGCGCCTTCCAGGCAGCGTTGGGGGCTCAAAGTCAAAACACAACCTTTCTAACAACTACTGAAGCCTACTTCTACTTAACTCTACTCATAACTGAAATAAAACCAGTAAATCTTTGACAGGTTCAAAAAGCACAAACTCTTATTTGCCGCGAGGTAACGTCATCTAAGAAAAAAGAAGTCATGGTGCGTAGCAGCTACTTTGGCAGGCAAAAAAAAAAAAAAAATTCATCTGAAGTTCGAACCCAGCACCTCGAGCATGGTAACACAGTGACTTTACCGCTGTACTACGCCCCGTCGAAGAGGTAGGGGAGAATACTAATTATTGACTAACTTGTTGGGGTTGCTAGGTAACGGTAAACAAAACAAAAGGATCGTGTTTCTTGATTGTGCTTGCAAACGGACGGCTTTACCCGTTCACTGAATAAAGTTTGTGGAAATTTAGCACCACTTTCCCATCTCAAATATAGTTTTAATAATCCTAACTTGTTAGATTTAGGTAGGCCATCTCCTGCCAAGATGGTCCCGCTATGTTGGATAGCACGCATTTCCGGTTTGGGTGCAAATAAGAAAATGCCTCCATTCCACTATTTACACCCGGGTGCAAATAATCACTCCGTTTGCAGAATCCTATCATTGGCTCGTTGAGAGTTTGCCACCTGAAAGCACTTGTTGTGTACTTGAAGACCCCAATAAACTCATAAAGGAATACCTGGTAAGTGCAAATGAATATCCAAAAAACAGTGTAACTTCGGCGAAAATTGACCTCAGACTTCTTTTCTGCATGAAAACACATAAAATAAGCTGTGGAGATGGACAGTATTTTTCACTGATGAAGCACTACAGAGCTTGCATCGGTGTATACTATATTGCCAAAAGTATAGTGATGTCAATAGACATCCTATTCTTAATTCATAGGGTTTAATATGATGTTGGTCCACCCTTTGCAGCTATAGCAACTTCAAGTCTTCTGAGAAGGCTTTCTACAAGGTTTAGGAGTGTGTTTATAGGCATTTTTGACCATTCTTCCAGAAGCGCATTGGTGATGTTGCGCATTGGTGAGGTTACACATTGATGTTGGACGAGGAGACGGGCTCTCAGTCTCTGCTCTAATTCATCCCAAAGGTGTTTTATTGGGTTGAGGTCAGGACTGTGCAGGCCAGTCAACGCTAAACTGTCATCCATGTCTTTGCGGATCTTGCTTTGTGCACTGGTGCACAGTCATGTTGGAACAGAAAGGGGCCATCCCCAAAACTGTTCCTTCAAAGTTGGGAGCATGGAATTGTCCAAAATCTTTCTGTTCCAACATGACTGTGCATCAGTGTGCAAAACAAGGTCCATAAAGACATGGATGATAGAATTTAGTGTGGATGAACTTAACCGGCCTGCACAGAGTCCTGACCTCAACCATGACTTCAGTTATTAGCTGGTTTGATGCTCATTGAGCTCAATGCAAATCAAACCAGCTAATAGGCTAACTGAAAAAAAAACATCATACCAGCCTCTAGGTATGGTGAAGGGTATGTGATTTGGGGCTATTTTAATTCCAAAGGCTGAGGAGACTTTATCAGAATGCTTATTATCCTGGATCCATGAAATAAGTGGCTTTTAAAAATAGAAATCTTCCTGCCTCTATGGGAATTTAACATAGGGGTGCAAATACTTATGACTCCTGTATTTTAAGGAAGAACATTTATTTATTTACGATCCATTACATTCACAAAGACAATTGGTGTCCTTTTTTTTACTAAAGGCATTAAGATCAATTTAAAAAAATATTCTTTAGTCAACTTTAGCATGGGTTCAAATACTTATTATCCTCGCTGTATATGTTCTATTTTCTGACACAATGTGATAATTATTCTTTGTATCATAATGTGATACTGACCCTTTTTATATTGCATCCTTGTTTTAGAGCTGCCAGATGGTGTCATCACTGAAAGCAGTCATAAACAACATGGCAGATTCATCTATTTCCTCCAGCCAAAGCGACTCACCACGCACTATCAGTGACACTGGCAGTGAAGACATGGTATTATGACTGAAGGACCTTAAACCGATCCCTCATTAGCATTGGTATTAGATTAACAGGAAATGTTATTTATTTTAGCTTTTGTTTATACTTCATTTTACTTCATGTGGCTGAATTGTTAGCCAGCTGGAAACCAGTATTTTTGATAATGTATTTGTTTGCCCTTTTTTTTCCATTTAAGGCGCCTAGTTTTAAAGAATATTGTGAATGCACTCATTAATATATAATAAATACTGGATTAAGATATGCTCATAAATACTGGATTACTGGAAGTATTTTTGGTATGTTTTAAGTGTGCTCCAAGTGTTAATAAAAACATGTTGAAAAAGAACGAGGTTGTATTGTAGCAGTATTTTGAGACAACAGAAATACACTAATGTGTATGCTAATTTGCAGATTTAATGACATTTTAAATGTACTCAAACTGAAATATGATTTAAGTATAATAAATATACTTTTAGTTGTTCCATTTTAACACAAAATAGTGCATTTAATTTATAATTAAGCTGTATTTAAGAATATCTTTAAGTATGCTCATTTGCAGATTTAATGACATTTTAAATGTACTTATACTGAGATATGATTTAAGTATGATAAATATACTTTTAGTTGTTCCATTTTAACACAAAATAGTGCATTTAATGTATAATTAAGATGTCTTAAAGAATATCTTTAAGTGCACTTAATACACTAATAGTTGTTCCAAAATAACACAATTAAGTATGCTCTTCTATAGCATGCTAAAAGTACAATAAGTATATGGCAAGAAAATACTACTTAACCCTTATGTTGTCCTTGGGGTCAATTTGACCCCAAGCAGTGTTTAACATCATAAAATATATGGTTCACTTTTTTTGTTTTGCTTCAAGTTTCATGACTTCCTCATTTGAAGGGTACAGCAGAGTAAACATGAAATTTGCACAAAAATATGTTTCCAATGTCCTGTAAAAAAAATAGTTACGTTGGTGGTATTGGGGTCAATTTGACCCCATTTTTATGAAACATGATGAAAATGAATATTTGACAAATTATGGATATTATTATTGTAATAGTATGAGAACATGTAGTTATTATCATTATTGCATATACAAGTACATATTACATATAAGTTATTTTGGCAGGTCTGAAAAAGTCCAAAAAGTCAGCCTTTGGGCTGTTGACACTGGATTGGCCATATTGCCAGTCAGGGTTCCAGGGTTCATAAAGGGGTGTGGGGGGGTGGGATTGTTTTGTAGGGCTTTTGATGGTGGTTATTACACTCTTGTTAAGTAAAAAAACTGGGTAAAAAAAATAATTTTAATCATTTTTTGAGAGTTTTTTTAGCTGGGGTCAAATTGACCCCAAGGACAACGAATGTCGGTAAGATTTGAGGACAACATGAGGGTTAAGTATACTTTTTTTTTACCTGGGTGGCCATGGTAACAGGTCAGAGCGTGCACACTGCCTGCATGACACGAGTGTCTCAGGCGCGACTCGAGCAGCACTGGAAACGTGTGCATGCTAGAAATAGAACCGGCGCCTATTTTGGTATTTTTGTCACCTACGGAACAGAAATGCAATGCACACGACACGTCTGCAATTGGAAGAATCCCTAGTTCAGACCAAGTGCCAGAAACGTCTCTGATAGGACGCTGCTGCAGCTAGTCTGCCTATTAAAACATCTCTTCACTGTCTCTTTTCAATGGAAATGCTTCCTACTTTTTTTTTTTTTGCGGTTTAGTTATGTTATGTTGGGTATCTCTGTGTACGTGGCTATATGGAGATACTGTATAATTATTGATTCAGTGTCTAATAAGCCCATGTGGGCTGGGCACCAAAAAAGGTGTTTGACACTTAAATAAACAATATCAATCAATCAATCCAACAATCTCGCATGTCATGTGAAAAACAGTTGGCTTGGCAGTGATATTTTTAGCATGCACACATTTTTTGTACAAGATTAGGAATGTAGTTCAAGATAACGCTAACATGGTCCTCTATCACTGTATGAAGAGTCAGAGACCATCAGGTGATTAAACATTAGGGGTTTCCCGGCTGCCGTGAGGACAACTCTGTCATTCGGTACCTGACCTACAGTATCTGTGTTGGTTTTCAACCGGAACATAGGAACCGGAAAACCTTGCAGGAACAGATTGAAAAAGTCTATACCGTAATTTCCCGACTATTAGCTGCAGCTTATACATTGATTTTGCTAAATTTCCTCTACTGTGAGGTTAATACAAGGGGGCAGTTAATATAGTGTTAATATGGTTTTGTTTCTTTTAACTTGCATAAAACACTGTCCTGCGGCTTATATGCGGGAAATTACTGTAGAACCTGATCCTTTTTCCTGTATGACCACGTCATGCTAGCAGCGGCAGGTGTCTGCTCTCTGACACTGATCTGCAGAGCTGTAGTGAAGGTGAGTTTACTGAGACTGTGGTGCTGACCGGTGGCTGGCTGTGTAGAGGGCAGTGCAGAGGGCCGTATAGGGGGCTCTGTAGAGGGCAGTGCAGAGGGCAGTGGCTCGGCCAGCTTGAGGTCGTATTTTCCCTCAGCGCCCATGCGGTACTTATATTGATGGCCGCTGTCCCACCTCACCTGGATCCAGCCACTCTCACTCAGTTGACCAATCACACGGCCCAGACCGGGCGGGGTGCCATCCTGAAATAAGAGACAAACACACGTGCGCACACACATACAAAC
>NC_084996.1:19205428-19322928 GCF_963854185.1 Sardina pilchardus | reverse complement strand
CGCCGGCGGCCGAGTTTCCCCATGTTATCCTATGGAGACGGACGGTCGTTAACACTAGAAGCGCCGCGCCGTTCTGACCCACTTATACCTAGAAGCGCCGCGCCCCGGTCATTTGACCGCTTTGACGACCTACTAGAAGCGCCGTGCTGTTGTGAACTACTTAAAGCGCGGCGAGGCGGTCAAATGACCGCTGAGTCCTTAGACTGGGAGGCTTTTACTTACACACAATGATCGCAAGATGGCGCTTCGTGCACGAATGAAATCGTTTGGTCATAAATTCAGTTTGCACTAAGCCATGTCATTCGTGTCAGACCGTGTTGTTGATAATCTGTGGTTGTTTGTTTCATTATGACATACAGCACGTTTGAGTTATCTGTTAATGTATTTGTGTTGATTTGTGTTGTTAAAAACTTTGGAAGAGTTCTTGAACAAACCTTAAGCAAACTTGACTTTCAACTAAAATGCTCTAAAAGTGAATGTGGCTAGTTCTAATTCACTCCCCAAATTCACTTCTATTCATTTAATAGGTAGCCTATGTTCGCGCTGCCGAAAATGATCGGACCTGGTCACCTGGAACAAAGAGCCTAATAGTCTGGTTTCAATTACACAGTAGCCAGGATTTCATGCCGCATTTTACAGGCTACCGTGGCTACTTTCTAAAACAACTTTCATTCATTTAGGGAGAAGATCTAGGGTCTAGCTACATTGGAGGGAGGGAGATAGAGAGAGCTATGCTGAGCAGGCATAGGCGTGAGAAGTAGCATAATTTAAAATAATGAGTGAATGATATTCTCTGTTTTGCGAATGTGTAGGCTATGTTTGCGATGTCTGCTGAAAAAAAAGCTAGGCCTATTGTTTCTACAATTTAAGCTAACTTCTATGTGAATTCGAGATTCAGCATTGAGACACACATTTTCTCCATGAAAACAAGCGGAGTCGTAGCTCACTGGTTAGAGCTTCGGCTTGATCACCCAAGGGTTGCTGGTTCGATCCCCAACCTATTCCTGACGGAAGTTCTTTTGAACAAGGCATCAATAAAGTAGGCTATATTTATATTCTTTTCGATTCACATAACTACACGCACGCTGGCGAATTCGAACATTCTGAAACGCGCATATGCGATGAAACATGATTGCGCATTCTTCCACGGGTTGCCTAAACAGCCAGCTTACAGCCTAGTCTATGCAGGGGACAGATAGATGGGGTGGGGGTGGGGAGGCAGTTCCTCAATGCCTCGGTAATATCTGTAGCCTAAGTATCCTAGACGAGTGTATGGGGGAGGGGGATGATCGGTTTCAAATAGGCTGCAATGGATAGTGTGTTGTATAGACCCCGAAGCCATTTGCTTTGAGAACGGCTGGCTAATGAAGTTGTTGGCTGGCTAGCTGGCTCAGCCAAAACCTTAATGCAGCCGCCACAGTTTTCATGACTGATAATGGCTTTAGTTGCCACTTCATGTCTACAGATGTGTATATTGTATTAGATATCAACACACAATGTTATTGTATTGTTTTGGACAACGTTCTGCACGTTTCACTTCAATGTAGACTGCATGCGTTCATTGCGTTGTGAACAGCGCAGCAATCTCTGGAAAGGAAACGGTGGAAGTCGCATCAGTAGGCTAGCTAATAGCCTATCACGTTCAATGCTGTAAATCCATCTGTTCCAGAATATTTGGTTCATATCATCAATCTTTGGTTTTGGTGTTTGTGCAACCGGGCCCTGACGATTTAACAAAAGTCTGAGTAGCCCTACGTAGGAATTAGGAAAGTAGCCTATGTAAGGTGAGATCAAAATCAGGCTACTTTGTTTGCTGCTTTTCCCCATGTCATTTTCATTGGTCGTCAACTCACTGGGAGTCCTGTGTGTCGTAGCAACGAGCACAATACTGATGTGGTGTGTCCAGTGGGAAAATCTCATGTAGGCCTAGTTTCTAGGCTATCGTTTATTTTTTCGCGTGTCACTATGATATAATTATTTTTAGATGCAAAAAGTCTAACTGGCTTTGTCAAAGTTTGTCAGTTGGCGGCAGAAAATGATTGGCTGGCGAAATTATTTTTCGTTAATGGTAGGCCTAAACATATTGCGATTCATCCGTTTATTTCAGATAGGTTGTTATTAAAAACCATTAACAAAAAATAATTGTTCATCGACGTTGAAAAACGGTCAGTAAATTCTATCGATATAAGATTTTGCATTTCGCTCCTGCCGAGATGTGAACACGGGTCTCCGGCGTCGCAGACAGGAGTGTTAACAAGAGTGTTAACCACTGTAAATCGCCTCCATAGACTATGCCATGTAAATGAAAAATAGTTATTAAAATAAAGCACATATATAATACATGTTGCACATATATAAACGATATGTTTTATGGTAAAATATTATTCTCATGCCCGACTGACAGGAAATCCTTGCGACATCTGCTGTGAGAAAAGAGAATAGCAGCCTGAACAAAAATGGCCGAACGCGAGACAACATAGTGTTGTCACATAAGTGAGCGCAAAATAGCTCTAAACTAGCTTGTACCGGTGTGCTTTTGATCATGTAAAAATTCTGGGTGACAAAACACGCGTATTTAGGAAAAGTCGTGAACGTAGGGTCCTGGAATTTAATCGAGTGAAAATATTTTTTTTTTTTTGTAATCGCTGCGGTCAAATGACCGCAGCCCGGCAGTTCTAGGTATATCTAGGTCAAACCCCCACGGCGCTTCTAGGAATACGCGTCAGCGGTCAAATGACCGGCGCTTGGCGCTTCTAGTGTTAAGGGCACAATTATGTGCAGTGGCCAACCTAAGTAACCCACGTAAAAACCTAGTGAAGCGATATTTTCCACAATAGAAACATGATATAAATGGGGAAACTTACTGTTCTTGCTATAAAAAAGGCAGAATCATCCACAGAGCATGATATTTCAATAACCGCTTCATACATGCTTCACTATGATGGCAATGAGTTGTTAGCTATTCACGAAGACGTAGCCTATAGCCCAGCAACAACCTATTGCCATTTTATTTTGTTCAAGGAGACGGCTTCTTAGAACTTGCACAGGAACTGATAAATGTTGGTGCGGTGCAACAGAACAGAACACATGCAGAGACTAGTTGCTGCAAGCTCTGTCCTTCCATCTCCCAACACAACGTCACGTCTGTCCCCGCTCCATGATTGCAGGCACGTTTCATGCAGCAGCCACACTTTCTTTACGGTACAGATAGATACATAGACTTTATTGATCCAAAATTCAGATGATTCGCGGTAAACAACAGCGATGATTAATAAATGTTATTTTTCTTTTTTCACTGAGCGGAAAATTAAGCCCAAGGACCGACCCGACCCGAGTCATCTGCTTATATTTTTTTACCCGAACCCGGCCCGAACCCTCGGGTCCCGTCGGGTTTTTCGGGCCGACCCGACCCGTTGAGAACTCTACTTATAGGGTTTAAGCGGATGGCGTGAAAGTGAAAGTAGACGTTCGAAAGGCCAACGAAAGTTAAGGTTGCTTTTGATGTACAAAGACGCAAAACTGGTGGTCTAATTAGCGATTTTGTTGTCCTTGAATGATTCTCTTACAGATGCATTTAACAGCAAACCGCATTTAACACCTGCTTTTACAAGGCGGAAATATTTAGGCGCAAAATAGATGTGCGCTTTTACGGGCAGTTTTAGTACATACAGGGGAATACATAATTAGGCGCATAATTATTACACTTCTCCTCCCATCTTTTTACAAGAACCTCCTACTATCATCTGACACTCCCATAAATCCATATGCATGAGACGGAAAAGCGCAATTTGCCATTCTCAGCTCTCGCTACAAGCATCTGCACCTTCACCTCATTGCGGCCTGTTAGTACATACCAAGCCATCATTTTATACGCACGTTGCGAAACAAATACGCCTGAAGTGGGCGCAAAAGTGTTGGTACATCTGCCCCTCTGTGTTTGTTTTCAATGTTGGAAAACCTTGTAGGAAGAGATTAAATGAGTCTATAGAATCTGATCCTTTTTCCTGTATGATCACGTAATGCTAGCAGTAGCAGGTGTCTGCTCTCTGAGACTGATCTGCAGAGCTGTAGTGAAGGTGAGTTTACTGAGACTGTGGTGCTGACCGCTGGCTGGCTCTGTAGAGGGCAGTGCAGAGGGCAGTGGCTCGGCCAGCTTGAGGTCGTATTTTCCCTCGTGGCCCATGCGGTAGGAGTTTACATTGCCGTTGTCCCACCTCACACGAATCCACCCGCTCTCACTCAGCGGACTAATCACAAGGCCCAGACCGGGGGGGATTCCGTCCTGAAATATGGGACAAACACACGTGTGTACACACATACATACAAACATAGAAACAATCAATCACAAAGTAAAGTACATGCACACTCAAAAACACATGTTGAAGAGATGTTTAATGTTTCAGCCAGACACACACACACACACACACACACACAGTACTGGTTATGTACCTGGTTTCTCCACTTCCAGTCTTGACCCCTCATGACCCTGGTGCCGATCTTCATCATGGCAGCCATCTCTATACCAAATATTGTGCTTTTACCTGCAGGGTAGAAACAGCAGCAACATTTGTACATATAGATGCACACAATCATCAAACAGATTGTAGAAATATGTATCGCCTACACAATTTTTTAAGTTAAGAGGATACATATCTCTCACGTTTCAATGTGTGCACTGTCATGATTTTCAGGACTTTCTGGCGGCCTCTGGTGGCCAGTTGTTGTATTGCATGTTTTTACGCACGCATCTTTGTTAGCGTCTAATCAATGTAATGCATTGCACCTGTGTCTTGTTGCCTCTGTCATTGACCTGATCATCTGGTATTTAAGCGCTGCTCACACCATGTCCTTTGCTCAGTCTTTGTTTGATCATTGCTGTGTAACACTGCCAAGCTTTGCTACAGGAATACTCTTGGTACCTTTTTGGTTCTCTGGACTCTTGAACTACGTTTTGGATTACTCTCTCTCTTGGATTACCCTCTCTCTTGGATTACCCTTTAACCCTCTAACCGCCCAAGGCGCCGTACGGTGACAAGCACAATGTGAGAAACACAAGTGAGAAACACAAGAAGAAGACGCATTTCCTGTTTATAATGCGGAAGTGAAATGTGCGATCGCGTTGCACAAATTGAAGCAGAAAAACAGCAAATGCTAAAAAAACAACCTCATGTGTTATGAAGTCTTGGGTCTGTCATTCACCTACTCTGATTCTGAAGGAGAATATCTGCCTTTTGGAGATTATGATCGGCCGTCCATTGGCAGTGACAGTCAAGATGCGTCTGTGAATGGAGGTGCGTCTTTGCGTGTATACGTCAGTGTCTACCTGCAGCAATGTTGGCCAGAGGGTTCAAATAAGCATGGTGTGCTTGGTGCAAGTGATAATCATGATGATAGTGTCTGTAATGGACTTGGTACAGACAGCAGGGATAGTAAAAATAGGGCTCTGGAGAACTACAAAGTCACCCGCGATAAGAACTGATTTGACCAGGCTACTTCATTGTATAGTAACATAGGGATTGTGGTAATACTAATAGTTTACTATTGTTGGATTACAGGTGACGGTGGTCCTGTTTGTTTGTTTTGTCGGAGAAATTACAAAATCAAAGTAAAACTGCTCAAATGTGTTCAACAACCAGTATTTACTGAAAGGTGCATAATTTGACGTTATTGCCATCCTGTGCCATCATAATATGCAAATTAGATGAGTAAATGTACCCCCTTCATAAACTTTAGTTCATACTCAATGATTTTCACATTTACAGTAGGACTTTATCTCTGACCACTTTCAAGCCATGGCCTTTTGAAAATGTTATGCAAAAATAAAATTTAAAAAAACCGGACAGTTAGAGGGATAAGGATTACAGCTTGGCCACATTTTTCTGCTCTTTTGGAGGAACTGAACTTTGTTAAGGTATCGCTGTGAAATTGCCTATTTTGAGTTACTGTTATGCCTTTTGGATTATCTCCTCCTTTGATGGACTTGTGTTATCTCCTGTGTGTTTTGGGAGGAAAAAACTTGCTTCGGAATAAAGAACAGTTTGCTATACAAATCTCTGCACTTGAGTCTACCAGTCACTGTTAGCTCAATAGGCTAGGAGTTAGCACTTGGATACAGCGGCCTGAGTTCAATTCCCGAGCGTGACTAAAAGACTGAGCCATGACTGAGACCTCAGGAGCCGCCTTCACAAACGTTTCTGATATGGAACGCTTAATGGCTACCCTAAAAAGTTTTGGAGCTACCATGGACACACATGCACAAACCCTAATTACGCAACAGGGTATAGTGGGCAGACATGATAAAACACTGAGGGAGCTGCTGGAAGAAGTGCGGAGGATTGGTACCTCACCAACTGTGGCACCACACCTAGTTCCGGTGGTTCCTGCACCCCTTCCAGGCCCTGGCCCTGAACCTCGACTGCCAGCACTCCAAAGATATGACAGTAACCCAGGTGGGTGCCGAGGTTTTCTGACACAGAGTGAGCTGGCATTCGAATTACAGTCTTCTATGTATCCCTCTGATCGATCCCGAATAGCTTACTTGATAAACCTTGTGACTGACAAAGCCTTGGCTTGGGCAATTGCTATCTGGGGCCAACAGGGCCTAATTTGCTCTAATTTCAGGGCTTTCAATGAGAAATTCTGCGTGTTTTCGACCAGTCAGCAGTAGGTCAAGAAGCAACCAAAAAACTCTTGCAACTCTGCCAGGGGCATAGCAGTGTCGCAGATTATGCTATGTCCTTCAGGACCCTGGCAGCTGAGAGCGGATGGAATCAGGAGGCCCTCATATCGGAGTTCCATTATGGGTTGTCAGATACCCCAAAGGATGGATTGGCTTCTGTAGGCCCTCACAATGAGTTTGAGGCTCTGGTTTCTTAGGCCATTCAGCTGGATAACAGACTGCGTGAGCTTCTGGGAAAAGGCCAGCCCCGTCAAGGCAGGGGAGGGCTATGACGGGGGCAACTTTGTCTTTCGACTCCCCAGGTGCAGGAGTGTTCCTTCCAATACTACTTTCATGGGGTGAGCAGCGATGCAACTTTTAGGCTTTTATTGATTCAGGTACTGCTGGGAATTTTATGGACATTAACCTGGCCTGACGATTACAGATGCCTCAGAATGCTGTTAATCCATCTCTCTCTGTTGTGAGGATCCCAATTCTCAGGCTGATGACATTATTTTCAATCATAATGTGGACTCTTGATTAGCTATGAAAAATGTCACTACTACAGCAACTTTGAGTAACCTTTTACCTTTTCACATGAGAAACTAACTTGGAAGCAAGAAATGTAAATTCACTGTATTTGTCTTAACTGATACCCACTGAGGAGAACAATGGTCTCTGTCCCTCAGACAATGTAAATGCAGTGTATGTTGTGATGTGGTATTTTATTAGCACTGAAGATGGTACTCAGTCTCACCCATAGCATCCTAGTAGGGGAGATTATGTGAAAAATCGTTACGCGGCGGATAGAAGCATGAAATTTGGTAGGTATGTTCCTTGGGTGATCCTAAGACATCCTAGAAGGGGTGCCCAAAAATATCTCAAACAGGAAGTGAGATTTTGGAGAAATTCAAAATGGCCGCCAATACAGATGATAGCTGATTCAAAAACTACCTATACAACCTCCTAAAAGCTTGACATTTGGTGTATATGTTCATTTGGTGATCCTAAGTCATCCTGGAAGATTACACCAAAATTCTCAAACAGGAAGTGAGGTTTTTGAAAAAAACTAAAAAATACTGCGCTTCCTGCCACAAAATTGGCAGCTCCTTCAAAGACTGCCTAAACAACCTCTAAAATGCTTGAAATTTGGTATACATGTTCCTTGGGTGATGCTAAGACATCCCAGAAGGGGTGCCCAAACATATCTCAAACAGGAAGTGAGATTTTGGAGAAATTCAATATGGCCGCCAATACAATTGATAGCTGATTCAAAAACTACCTATACAACCTCCTAAAAGCTTGAAATGTGGTGTATATGTTCATTGGGTGATCCTAAGTCATCCTGGAAGATCACACCAAAATTCTCAAACAGGAAGTGAGGTTTTTGAAAAAAAACAAAAAAATACTGCGCTTCCTGCCACAAAATTGGCAGCTCCTTCAAAGACTGCCTAAACAACCCCTAAAATGCTTGAATTTTGGTATGCATGTTCCTTTGGTGATCCTAAGACATCCCAGAAGGGGTGCCCAAAATATCTCAAACAGGAAGTGAGATTTTGAAGAAATTCAAAATGGCCGCCAATACAATTGATAGCTGATTCAAAAACTATTGGAAAAGGCTGTACTGCCTGCCACAAAATTGGCAGCTAGTTCAAAGACCATCTAAACAACCCCTAAAAAGCCTGAAAGTTGGTATATGTTCATTGGGTGATCCTAAGACATCCTAGAGGGAGTGTCCAGTATGGTTATGGTTATGGTTATGGTTATTTAGCAGACGCCTTTGTCCAAAGCGACATACAAATAAATAACAATACAAATTAAATAACAGTGAACAATTACAAAAAGGGGGAATAGCAATATTATCAATAAAACAATCAATTAAGCACTAACCTAATGAGAAATAAAACAATGAAATGAGAATAGCAATCAAGTAAGTCACTCAGTTAATTATATAATAACAATAACTATAGCATGGTAAGGCTAAATTTAAGGACAATAGCAGAATAAATGTCAAATTCTAACAATGGACAAATTATAACAAAACAATACTATTATACAAACCATAACACATAACAAACGCTCAAAAGACTAAGTGCATATTAAACAAATATGCCTTAAGTATGTCTCTAACAGGAAGTGAGTTTTTAAAGATATTGAAAAAGGCAGTGCTGCTCGCCACAAAATTGTCAGCTATTTCAAATGCCACTTAAATAACGTCTAATAAACTTGACATTTGGTGTTCCTTGGGTGATCCTAAAGGCTCTTCTCATTCATCTTTTTATATCCTCCCTTCCTTACTTCCTAGATAAAGAATGATGGGGCAGCAACAATGGGATAGTCTATCTAGTGTTCTTTATAAATCAGTGGGAACAAGCCGGAGAACCGAGGAAGGAAGGAAGGATAGATAAAAAGACAAATTAGCCCTAAGACATCCTAGAAGGGGTGCCCAAAACTATCCCTTAACAGGTAGTGAGTTTTAAAAGAAATTGAAAAAGGTTGCGCTAAGGTCGTGCCCGCCACATAATTGGCAGCTAATTCAAAGACCATCTAAACAACCTCTAAAAAGCTTGAAATTGGGTATGTTCCTTGGGTGATCCTAAGACATCCTAGAAGGAATGCCCCAAATATCTAGGGTTATCTAGGGTAAGAAGAACTGTCTTAAAAGAAAATCAATTATGAAGAGAAATACACTATGGCTACCTATATATCCACTAACTATCTCAAGGATACTGTAAACACAGAGAAGCACCTCAGGCAGACCTCATAAAACTAGATGCACCGCATAGCAGTACACAATATGACCGCCGCTCAGTTCTGCACATTCTCTCCAAAACGAATTACGCTTGTCAACTTTCCTGTATATCTCCGATTTGTGCAATATACTGTATGTATATCTCCTACTCTTGCAGCTCATGTGTATATGAGTGTGTGCATGTGTGAGTTTGCTTGTATA
This sequence comes from Sardina pilchardus, assembly GCF_963854185.1. Taxonomy (NCBI): domain Eukaryota; kingdom Metazoa; phylum Chordata; class Actinopteri; order Clupeiformes; family Clupeidae; genus Sardina; species Sardina pilchardus. The sequence goes on along the minus strand of NC_084996.1, from coordinate 19,313,317 downwards.
AAGATGTGTGTGTGAATGTGCATGTGTGCGTGTGTGTGTGTGGAATCCGTGGAAGTGTGTTAATCTGTGCGTGTGAATCTGTTGATGTGTGTGTGCAAACTTAGTTACTTTTTAAACTGAGCCCCCTGCCGGCTCAACATAAAAATGGCAATCGGTTTTGCCAATAGCCTACTCACTATATTGGAATTTAACAGTTACGCCATTTTAAAGGTAGGGTATGGAATTAGCTTTGTTGGCCATTTTTGCAAAATCACTTGAAATCCTATTCCTAACCCACTTATAGCCACTAAGTTGGAAGCACTGAAATGGAAATTAAACACGTCAATCATCTGCGGAACGGGCAGGGCTCGAAAAACTCCAGCCAATAGAATTCCTCACCCCATACCATCATTTCACAGCTCGTTCGTCAATCTAACGTCTTACTCCTCTTCCTACTCCCCCTCCCCACCGCGCGCGACCCTTTCGAAAGCTGGTGACCGCGAGTCAGTGCTGAAACGAAACCAACTGCCTGCTGCTGCACGTCCATGTTCCCCTCTTGTTGTAGCCTATGTGTCACTTAATTTCTATACAAACTAAGGCAGCGGATACCTACGGAAACTCAATCACCCACGCAATAAATAAGCTATGTAGCAAAAATTACATTTTACCATGACACGAAGAGTGCTGTAAACATGAAATCGAAACTTAACAGCTTGGAGCTACGGTGGAATAGGCGAACCAACGGGGCAGCACTAAACTCGGATATTTCAGGAGATAATCGCCCTGGTAAGAACAAACCAGATTCTGTTCAAATATACACACCTATGGCTACTGAACCATATGTACTACAACCCGTTGGAGGTGAATAAAGAATGTAATTGGGGAAGTTGATGTGAGTGATTGTATGGAGACTAGAGCTCATAGTGCTGTAGACGCCAGGATGGCATTTCATTTAGCCTGGCTCGCTCTCGCGCTGCGCATTTGAATTGTCGCTCGTGCATGGAGGGCGGGACTTGAGGTTGTATATGTTCAAACTCTGCCGTCCGTTTTGCTAATTCCGTACCCAACCTTTAACAGTAACGTCAGAACGTATAGAAGACATCACAACCTGCAAAAAGTAATTTCAGGGAGGTATCTAAAAAATACTTTAACCTACTGAGATACTGAAATACAGATGAATAGCCTATGTTTGTTCAATAATGTCTAGTCAGTATACCAAATAAGAGAGGCCTATAGATAGAAACTGTGGCAATAAAATATGAAGATTTTGGTAGTTTGGGCTTTTCGTGTATCCTTCTACTGTAGCCATTTAGCCATCTACTATAGGCCTGAATTATATGCCAATGAAATGACACTTGTTAAACTCACCTCAATAAATATTTTGCAATCATTTAATCCACCATGGGCAATGCTAAAGTTACTGTTACAAACCAGCGGCAGAGTTGGCGGTCCAACGGCGGTAACCACCAGTGGCCCGCTGGAGTTTTGCTCATCAGTTCTCTGGCTGTCCACCGGCGGCTCAGAAGCGGCTCCAGATAAAGGGCCACCCTTTTGCCGCTTACTACCCACCAGCTTCTAATTGGCCTTATTTATGGCCATAATAATGAAAATGATGCACTAAAATAGCAATAATTCATTACAGTATAACACTTTCCATTTGCCCTCAATCAGAACAATTTACAATTATTTACAGGACTTACCAAAGTTACCAAATTTACTAAGGTGAAGACAGTGCCTGCTGATGAGAAACCTATAAATGTATTCTGTAATTGAATAATCCAATATAAAAACATTTATCCTCAGCAACTATCACACAGACTCACCACACATAGTATTAGGTTCAATACATTTTGTTTATTTATTTATTTTACTTGCTTTTGTTTATTTATTTTACATGCTCATTTACATGCTTTATTTATTGTACATGCTTAAACAATTTGTTAAAATTATTTTTAATAATGATATAAATAGGCTATGCAACACACTCTTCAGATGTAAGGAAAGTAAAGATGCAAAGAAGTTGTGACAGACATTCATGGCTTGTTTCTCCCTTGATATTGGTGCCAGATTAATGAAAATGCAGTTCTACCTTGCTGGGGTGTTACTGGCAGCATTGTGAGCGAATTTGACAGAGGTGTAGGCCTATGTCTGACTGGTAAACTCTGTTGAACAGATTAGAAATGAAAAGGCGTATTTAGTGAGATGATTACTGCAATGGCAGGGTTCATACAAAAAAAAATGAGCTGAATGTACTACCTTTTCACTACCATCAACATGTTTTCTACTACAAAAGCAAAAGGTGAAGAGTAATGTAATGCAATACCTTTCCAAAACACAACAACACATTTAAGAACAACAGGGATTTAACAATGGACAAAGCTACTGGCATTTGAACAGGGGTGTGTAGCATAGGCGTAGCCACGGGTGGGCCCGGATGGGCCTGGGCCCGTCCACTTGTCAGTCAGGCCCACCCAACTCTGTGCGTAACAAACGCAAAAACTTTCGTTTTACTAACTCAAAACTATATCGCTGACTGGTGTGGCACTTTCAGACGTGAATGAACAAGAGGAACATTGTGGCAATATTCTGATGTGGTAGTTACCACTACCTGGCGCCCCAACACTTACCCACGATTATAATAAAAATAGGCTTTATATTAGTGTTTAGATGCACTAAACGCTGCCATTCTCGCTTGTGCGCAAACAAAATGTGTGCGTTCCGAACAGCCCAGCTAGTAGGCTACGTTATTCTGGCTCATAAAGTTGAACAAATGCATGTAGTTATTTTACAGAAAGAGATAAATAGCTGGGAAGTTATGGTAGGCCAACATGGAGTGAATATATACACAGGGAGATTCTTTCGGTACTCGTAGCTGAGCAGGCGCCACTGGCTGCTAGGACCAAACACGCATCTGCCAGGGCTTCAGCGTCATATTATTTAAAAGTAGACGGACGAAGCGATATTTGAAGCTAAACAAACGAATATCTGTAGTCCTATGAGTGCAGTTCATTAACCTGCTAATCAAAGTAGACGCAGCAGGTCTCAATGTCCCTTCGTTACAACTGCGGCTGATAATATTTAGAAAGTAGGTATTGCCTAAATTGTCACTATACGGTCGACTCAAATAAAATCTCCGACCCCGGGAATCAATGCTGTAAAGGACGTGAGAGAGTGCAGCTGACTGACATAATAATCTCACAGGTAAATGGCACGATGTCCACAAACATGCAGTTGCATATTAGTATCAGCAACGTTTGGGAACTGGGCGAATTAAATGAAAAAGGAAAATATATTTTATTTGAACATTGATGGCAATACCCAAGATATACTTAAAAGAGAGAATCCCGCACACTGTCCATTACGCATACAAACTTGTATTCACAGTATTCACGACGTTTCGGTCATAAATTCACCTGAGGAAGGTCTATGACGGAAACGTCGTGAATACTGTGAATAAAAGTTTGCATGCGTAATGGCCAGTGTGCGGGATTCTCTCTTCTCTCTTTTAAGTAGGCTATAACTTGTTAAAACCTATTCCAACGCACCTGTCCCCACTAAAGAGGTGTGCAAAAGCGCTTGTAAACTAATAGCCTACCCAAGATATAGCCTAGTACAGACCCAGAGAAGGCTTGGTAGACGTTTTGGATAGGTTGCAGCATCTTATAGCTGATTAATAACAATCGCCTATTTCTCAGTTGTGCGTTAAAAGTGGTAGCACGGAATAGGCCCATATAAACGATATAATGACAACCACTGTCCCTCAGCTATTGAAAACACTTTGCCAGTGCTGTGAGAAGTGGTAACGTTGCTTGCGATGTTATGTAGCCTAATGACGCATGATCATCATTTAACTTGGAATCCATTTCTAAAATAATTTGTCAAATTTGAATTTTCATATTTTGGGTTCAGGCCCACCTGAATTATTCTAGGCCCACCCATTTTATGATTTCTGCCTACGCCCATGGTGTGTAGGCTGTCAATAGGCACTGTATTTACCGGCATGGCTGGAGTTGATGAAGCTTGCTGGGTGGTGGTGCTGGCAAAGGTATAGTGGTCTGACTGGCAAACTCTGTTGAACAGATTGGATAACAGCATCTAAATGAATGAACTGACCACTACTGTATGGTGCATTTATACCTGACGATCTCTTTCAAGTCATTTAAATAAAAAATGGATATAATGGTTAGTATTTGTAGAGTCTGTACATGTGGTCCCTTGCAAATCATTGTCAATGATATGGTATGATGGAAGTATCTCAGTGCATGCCAACTTACTTGATATGTTGTCTAAAGGTCATATCTTCCTTATGTGACTTGGCATGTGACTTGAGATACTTCCATCATACCATATCATTGACAATCATTTGTTCTATAATGTACTTACATTGAAACGCATTGATTTTGACTTGACTTGATTTCCTCATTTCTGAGGTGATATGAAGTGATATCTAATATTCCCTTTGCATAGGCTTTTGGTATCCAATATAGAAGCAAAATGCAGCACTTATTTTGAAGCTTATTTAGTTTTCTAGAAATATATGCAAATTATTGCATATTTACGTAAAACTGGTCTCATTTGCATATCTAAACATCAACTTGCAATATAAAAAATATTTGCCTTAATGTGAGTAAACAACTGTGAAAGTTTCAATTTGATATCTATAGTTTAAAATTTTACCCATTTCACCGGCAGTAAATCCCAATGGCAAAATGCATTGGAAATTGCTACCTTGAATAAAAGTATGTTCCACTAAATATAAATGGGTAGATTTTTAATATGTGATGCAGGAGGGTTTAAGGATCAATAAAAAGTATGAACCATTACTATTGCAATTAGTTTAAGTTTTGGCCCTTTTTTGAGCTAGATTGACTGGCCTATTGACTCACATATGAATTTCAGTTACAACCCATTAGGGTTTAATATGGTATCCATAGGGTTTAATATGATGTCAGTCCACGCTTTGCAGCTATAACAGCTTCAGGGAAGACTTTCCACAGTGTGTTTATGGGATGTTTTTTACCATTCTTTCAGAAACACATTTGTGAGGTCACACACTTTACCTTTCCGGAAATGTCACTGCTGCAGCTAGCAACGCGTTAACAACATTTTAATAACATTTCCGGAAAGGTACGGACTCGATTAAATTCATTCTGGACTCTCTATCCGACCACATAAAGACGTGGGGATACTTCGGTTTGGCTTTAGGGACCCTCTACTCGCTACCACGTAAGTGTAGTGTTGGTTGGAACAGTAGAAGAGGTATAAAAATAGCGTTTTGTAGCGGCAAAAGGACATGCCCCGGTCACTTCCAGGCTAACGAGTTTTGGCTAAAAACGGTGAACTCGAACATTCTCAAAATACATCCGAATGACATGATTTTGGTGTCAACTCAACGTATGTACTCCCAATAGTCCGAAAAATCGATCTAAAGTGCATTTCACTCCGGATTATCCCTTTAAGTGTTTATTTTCAGGTGAGTGTAGCGACCCAGGTCAGCACCGTAGCCCCTGACCGGTCTGCAGCTAGGATTATTACTTGTGTTTTGGTACCTCCCGAATTAAGCGGCCGAGGAGGGCCTGCGCAACACTATCCCCGGAGAAAACTAATCTAATTAGCAAATTGTGATAGAAAGCACTCATAGAAAGCACTCATAGAATGAATTGACGTTCATATTGCAATGTTTTGGGTGTCTGCCCACTGTCTATAGTAATATTACTTTGTAACAGAAACTTCCCATATTTAGCAAGGTCAGAAATGATTAGGTTAACAGGGGTTCTATAATCAATTGATATTTTCCAACAGTGCGCAGATGCTTCACGAGTTTTCCTTCGACCGCTTTCTGTTCCCTCATTGGTTCAGAAAAGTGACGTCATTACACTGTCACTGCTCTGGATGGTCATTCATTAGGTGAAGGGAAGGTGACTCTTGCCACAGCTCCTTTGGGTCTTCTAGTGGACAATCATCGAGAGGGAATCACTCTTCACCTGATAGATTCACCAGTTTCCTGTAGTTATTGGCTTTCCTAATGATAAAGCGCTTGTCATTAGGAAATTATATTTCCTAATGACAAGCACTATAAGACCAAGCTGCACAGTATCAACAGGCCTAATAGTACAGTATTACATCAAATTGACTTACCTGAGCACACCACACCAGCATCTTCACCATGGCCACAGTTGTGTGTTCCTAAGCCACTATGGGAGCACTCTGTAAGGGATCCTTCAGAACCAGTACAGCTGACATCATCCATCCAGATGTTCCCACTCCCCATGCCAAAGCTGGCTCCTTTGGGGGCAGAGACAGCTCTTCCACAATGCAGCTGTCTACACACCACCTGTGCATCACTCATATCCCAGCTATCATTTAGTTTATTTGAATTTCAGCCATTATTGCAGGTTCATAAGGACATACAAACAGCTGTCATCATAAACACTGAATTACAATATGCTGTTACAATAAATACATTCATTAAAAAACATTATATACATAAGCTAAAATATGTCAAATAGGCGACATCTGCAATCCATTGTCATTTTAGGGTCCATTTAAGAGTCCACACATGTATGGGATTGATGATTTTTTGTATCTCTCGGTTCTGCATGTAGGAATGGACAGTTTATTTGAATTTCTTGTTTTCCGATCAGTTAGCGTTTCTCTAAGGGGAGGTAGCCAGTCTCTGTAGCTGGACTTCATCAGCTTTTTGGCAAAGCCCAGACATAGTTGAGTGCGCCTTTCTGTTAATGTGCACAGTCCAAGGGTAGTAAGGGCCTCTGGGTACCCCGAGTACCTCCGACCAAGGATAATTTTACAAGCCCGTTTCTGGATACTTTCTAGTACCTTTTCTTGTGCTGTTGTCAGTGAGCTGTGCCATACCGGGGCAGCATATTCCAGCACAGGCCTCACATAGCCTGAAAAGATGGATACCAATTCAGAGTCCAGGACTCCAAATTTCTTCAGACGTCGAAGGGCAAAGAGCTTCCTATTGGCTGAAGTGAGCATATGGTTCACTTGACTATCCCACTTTAAGTTCTGTTGGATGGTGACCCCCAGGACTTTAACTGTTTCAGAGCTGTCTAGGGTGTTCTGATCAATGAGCAGAGCTGGCAGAGCAGGAGGGTTTCTCATATGGGTGACATGGACAACTTTACATTTCTTCGGGTTGAGTTTCATTTTGTGGTCTTTGACCCAGATGTCAAGGTCATTTAGGGTCTCTTGGAGACTACAGGGCTGCTGGGGTGTCCAAGACTGGGCCAAGGTCATGTCGTCCACATATTTCCAGTGGTGTTTTACATCATTGAGGGCACTGTTTATCAGTGCTAAGAAAATAATTGGCCCCAGTACAGTTCCCTGTGCAACCCCACATGTTGGATATTCCCATTCAGAGAAATGCCCATGGTAGCGTACTCTCTGACGACGGTCAGTCATGAAGTTGCAGATCCATGGAATCAAGGCAGGCGTCACATTGAGCTTCAAGAGGCACTGCACTGCAGATGTGTGATCCACAGCATCAAAGGCCTTTGCAAAATCAGTTGTAATTAGGGTGCAGACTGAGCCCGGCTTGTCACATGTCTTGTAGGCAAAGTCCATCAAACTGACCAAGTAGTGTGTTGTGGAGCAATTCTGTCTGCTGCCAAACTGCATTGCGTCTAGGTCTGGTGCAATGTCACTCATGATCCAATTTGAAGCAAACTGTTCACATAACTTGGCCAGTTGGGCTGTTAGTGAAATTGGCCTCAGTTCATCAATATTTGGTGGAGAGGTTTTGGGGATAGGTACCACAATAGCCTCCTTCCACTGACTAGGGACCACCCCTTCAGTGAAGGACTGGTTAATAATATCACAGAAAGGGATGCTGATCTCACATGCAAACTCCTTCAGTAAGCTTTGTGGAATCCCATCTGGCCCAGGGGATTTGTGGCAGTTGATGGTGGACAGTTTCCTATGCACATCCCACACTGGTATGGTAGGCAATGGAAGTGATGGCAAAAAAGCAGGTAGAGCCGAGTAGTCAAGAGGTGGGAGGGATTGTGATACTCTTACAAATGTTGTGTTTATTGCATTAGCAATTGTCACAAAGTCATTGGGGTTGATCTCAGGGGCATTTATTCTATCTTCCTTTTTCACAGTTTTGTACATTGATTTAATTCTGTTATGCCAAATTCTTGGGGTGGCTTTATCCATGCCTTCCACTTTAGACTTGTAGAAGTGTTTCTTTGCTTTATGTATCTCTTTTTGTACCTTGTTTCTGTAGAACCTGACCAGGGCACTTGATTTCCCAGTCTTAAAAGTTTTCTGTCTCTGGTGGATCAAGTGTTTGATTTTGGGGGTGATCCATGGTTTATCCGAGTTATATAGTTTCACTGTCTTCATTGGGAAGTGTCTGTCTATTTTTGGTAATATGGTATTATAGAAAGCATTTGTTTTTCCCTCAGTACTAACCGCTTCTTTCACTTCGTGCCATGGGTGTGAAGTAATCCACCTGCCAAATTCAGTCAAGCCAGGCTCTTTTATAGGACGCACAACCCTTTTTGTGCACTCAGGGGAGGATCTTAGCTTTGCTTTTGGGCGCCAGAGAACACAGTTGTGGTCACTGGAGCTGACGGGAGGGAGGATGTCAGGCTTCTCATACGACGCCTTCATGTTGGTAATAATCATGTCAAGGATGGCTTCACCTCTGGTCTTGCTCTGAACGACCTGACAGAGATTGTTATCAAGGCAGATGTTATGCACTTTGAGGTGATTGAAATCCCCAAGGATTGCTAGTCCAATGTCTGGATATTTTGTACGGAGTAGGTCAAGTGAGGTTATTAAGTGTTCAATTAGCTCATCTTGATGTGGTGATTGTGGTGGAGTATACAATGCACAAACTGCAATGGAAGATATGTGTCGTGGGAGCTTCAGGGGTCTCACTCTTAGCCATAAGCATTCTAGATGGTCAGGCACACTGATAAAGGTGAGAGGATATGTTGAGATGTTGTCCCTGATGTACAGTGCTACACCTCCACCACGACGAGTAGTTCGGCATTTGGAAAACAAGGTATAGCCATCAATGTCCAACATATCCAGAGGCATGTGGGGAGCAAACCAAGTTTCAGAGATTGCAGCCACATCTATATGATTTTTAGTCAAGATGGGCTGTAACTCATCAATTTTGTTCACAAGGGATCTGGGATTTGACATGAAGAAAGTTGGTAACATGCTGGGATTGGTTTGTCCATTGTAGACTGTCTTTACTCTGATTAGGTTTGATTGTGATTTGTCCATAGTTATCCAGGATTCAACCCGTGGTCTTATGTGGTCACATCTTCTATTAACAACAGTTCTAATCTTGCGCATGGTATTCTTACCCCCTCTACATCCTCGTTTCTTCTTTGATGTCCGTTGCACCCCCTCTTGGCTTAGTATCTTTTTCAGCTGTGGGTTTTCCAGAGAACATTGTCTTAGGCTCTTAAGAAATTCCATGGTATATCTCTGAACAGGTGGCATTTCTTCTGTTTCATTAAGAAAACAACAATACTGTGATTAAACTGATCCTTAGGAAATTGCCAGTTAAGCACTCTGTCACTATCCAACGGATTGCAGATTTAAAAAGAGATATTTAGTGGATTCTAGTTCCGCTTCTCAGTGCACAAACACACAAGGCAGCCATCTTGAGGCGCCATCACACACAGTGCCCCACTGGCTGTTGTAGTAGACCTCCACTCTACCTGAACAATTAGTGCTCCCACCAACCAGCCTAACAGCATCTCCTGTAACAAGTACAGATTGCAGGGTGTAGAATGGGAGAGAAAATATAGTCAGCACACTGATATGACAGTATTACATCTTATTGGGGATATTTTAGTACTCAAAGGGTTACTATCATGGTTACCAGTTAGCATTTCGCTAGCTGAGCTGCGCTTTAAAACTGTACTCTTTAAAACGGAAGTTTTGAAGTTTATCATGCAGCTGAGCACTAACGGCTGATTCACACCGCTTGAGTGGCGACTGTGTGTCAGCTGCATTACAGCACTGGAAATGTGTGCATGCTAGAAATAGAACCGGAGCCTATTTTGGTATTTTTGGCGTCTAAGGAACAGACACGCAACGCACACAGCACGTCGCCAAACTGAACAATCCCTTGTTCAGACCACCGACGTGGCAAGTGCGTTGCGTAAATTATGTGCTTCCAACACGTTTCTTGTCAGGTGAACATTTTTCATCTTTCATATTTCTAGAATGCACACATTTTCAGCGTGGCTCGAGCCAAGGCATTTCCGGTGGCACAGAAAACGACATTGAGCTAATGGTAATTTGTGTACAAACAAAATATTTAAAAATTCTGTTGTACGTTGTGTATTTCTTGGGTTAATTCTTGGGGGGAAATTCTCTCATCCAGCGGTGAAATGGTATATTGCAACAGACTCAGATGTGGTTCAAGATAATGCTAACATGGTTTTCTATCTCCGTATGAAGAGTCAGAGATCATCAGGGGCCTCATTTATAAAGGCTGCTATGCGCACAAAAAAGTAGCGTGAACGGGGCTGAAATGTGCGTACGCATCTTTCACCGTCAACGTCGGAATTTATAAAGAAAATCTATGCGAGAAAAGATGCGCATTTCTACGCATCCTTTCGACCGTCCGTAAAGCTTACGCAAAGTTTTTCACGCTTGAAAATTAGCGACATCTAATGGTGAAATCACAAAATAAAGCTCAGAGGGGATTAAAAAGGTCAACACTTCAACATTTCATTATGTTACTACCGTGATCACTATCATTCATTCACATCACAGGCTATGAGGTTTGTAACCAAGGCTGCCGACAAATAGGCCTACACTGTAAATCTACACAAACGTTTTCAGTAGCCTAACTGTGCGATGCTACTTGCACTGCTAGTCTAAACTAGAAAAGTAGCCTACTCCGCGAGCACAGATCTTCACCAAGCGAAAACATAACCGCCTGGATCAGACTGATTCAGATCACTCCCAATATTTTCTTCCTAGGGTCATTTCAGACAATTCCATCCATAACATAACAAACCCTGATGAAAACATAACCTCCTTGACGGAGGTAATAAAGTTCATGATCGCAGGCTACCTTAATGCGAAATTCATTCGAATTAATGCAAATTATTTTCTGTTGATTTCGGCTGACCCACGGATGTGTACGGAGATATTGCTTTCTTGAACCAAATGGCGCCTAAAATAATAAGAGGTCATAAAGCATTTTCCCTAAGTCTCTTACAATTTGTATTCTATTAACGCATACCGTGCAAGCATCGCTACACTAACCTTACGTCTTTTCTCTCATTTGGGCCACAGGTTGTTAGACTGCAAGGCATTCTGAGACAACCAGAAACCCATCTGACATAAAATAATGTCCACGCATTATTATAAGCGTATTTGTTTCCTACAATTTAATACTTTGCACGTTGGTGCTATGGTGCACTGTAGCCTATAAGATGAGCCCAAATACATGGCAAAACGTAGGATACGGTTACTAAGTTTTATACAGAATTATATCACTCGGTAGCCTATACTTTTTCCACAGGGGTAGGCTACACTTGTCAAATGTGATATCGCTGTCGGCAAACTCTCACTTCCTTCTTCAGATTGATGTGACGTCTATCATTACAACGACAGCCAATAAAATGATCAGTATAAATGTTAGAATATTCATTAATCGTTTTGCATGAACCTTTTATGGGATATTGTGGGACGACAATGGGAGGAGTGTGGTGCTCGTGCACGCACGCACAATTCAACTCAAATTGGTATTTATAAACAGCCGCCTGCGTAAACTTGTGCGCCGCATGGTTTTATAAATCAGAATATTTTCGTGCGTACGCAAATTCCAAGGTTTGTGCGTACGCAATGTTTTAGGGTGGAATCTACGCAAACCTTTATAAATGAGGCCCCTGGTGATTCAACGTTAGGGGTTTCCAAACAGCAGCCGCGAGCACAACTCTGTTGTTCGGAAACTGACCAAGAAATTCAAAAGAGCTAGAATTTCAGGTACTGTATGTCCTAGCCATACTCTCGTACATTCATAATGTACAGAGAGTCTGGCCACTTTCCATTGCCAAGCGTGAACCTCCTTGAATGCGGATACTCTGTTGATGTTTAAAACTATTGGATATGCCCAGAGCCACTCAGATCTGCCATAACCAATTGCTAACGTTTGGTTGTGACTTGACCTGCTCAAACTAGCCCACAACCTCAACGTCATCATTCTCAGCTACTCCCTCTGTTTACTGATTGGACCTGCACATTTTTGTTTTGCGAAAACCAGCGAATACACCGCAGACCCAGTCGACGTACTGAAGGGCAATAAAAATTGAGCGGAAGTATGTAGGAAGGTGGAGCCAGGCTAGGTACTGTATGTCCCTCCTTGGCTAATGTATTCTAAAGATGGGGGCCAAAACATGGCTGTCACCATACAGACGAATCACTCGTATGTATTCTGAATGGCAGATTTTACGCTGACAAGAATACTTTGATTTGTCAGTGGAAGTAATTACACATGAATGAGCACATATTTTTGGAAGAAAACGTTTTTTTGCTAAGAATCAACTCAGAAAAACTACACAATGTAGCTTTAAAGTTGATATTTTGTAGATTATTAAGGTAAAGTCTGATTCATTTACAATACAAAGTATCTGTGTTGGTCTTCAAGGTTTCAACCGGAAACCTTGTAGGAACAGATTACAGTTTTTTTCAATCGCTAACAAGCGTTTGTCCATTCATTTGACACATTTTCAAAACTCTAAACACAGACTCTCACCTACAACACACAATTGTCCAAATGGATAATGTCACAGAGTCATCCAGCTCAGCTGTAGGTTCTTCAAAATAATCCAGGTTCCGCCACAACAGCACTTTAGTGCAAGGTGTTTTATTTTTAAAGTGCACCCAAAAGTCCAAATGGTCCAATTGAAGAATGCAAAAAATGCTGGCCAACAATATAAATGATTAATAAAAAATATATATACTAAAGAAACAAAATACTTTACTAAACTAAGAAAAGCAAACAAAAGGAATTCAATAGTTTAAGGCAACACGTTTTTCTGTGTACCACTACAGCCACAGTCTGTCTCACAAAGTTACCTGAGCTGGTGCTCTGCTCACTCTCCCTAGAATAATCAGAGCCCCTCTTTTGAACGCTCAACCCCTCCCACAGGTTGCACCAATTCACAAGATAAATCAATTAAGTACCATGGACATTATAATTCATAAATAACACAAGGACAGTATTACTGGCAATCAATACACTTCATTAGCATAGCTTCATTAGCAATCTACCAGCACTTATACATTTTCATTTCATTAATTTCATTATTCACCAAAGCACCCCTCTACCCATAGATTTGCCCATTCCCACACTGCATTGCGCAGGCCAGACCACACTGAAATAGCCCACATTTACTATCGCTCTGGTTGGCCTGTCATGGCAGCGCGCGCAGTCTTCAAACCTTCCAAACAAACGCTGAAAGGAATTACACACAATGGCTATGACAAACTAAACTATGAGAAGGAGAGACAAAAACAGACAAGACATACGACAGACAAACGTAGAGCGCTCCCAAAAAGTAAGTGTATGTTTATTCATGTACGTTGTATTAAATGGCTATGTAACGTGACCGGGAGTGACTGGGAGAAACGACACGAGTCTCATGTGCAATGTTTTGTATGTGCGTGTTCCGTGTGTCGGCTAATGTTCATATGCGTTGTTTATGTTTATGTGCGTTATCATGTACCGGCTAATAACGTTGGGTGTGCACCCCCGCGGTAAAAGCAGTAGTTCGCACAACTATGTGACGTGAGCTAGACAGAGCCCTCTGTCACACTACCTTCCCCTTCTCCTAGATTGGCGAGCATCGGCAATCTGGATAGATAGTCAGCGATCACATTATGCTGTCCAGCTTTATGTCGGATGTTAAATCTGTAGGGCTGTAAGGCCAAATACCACCTTGTCACCCGTGCATTATGGTCCTTCATGGTCTGTATCCACGTCAGGGCCCGATGGTCTGTGTCCAGGTCGAACTCTCTGCCCAGCAAGTAATACCGCAAACTGTCCAGGGCCCACTTAATTGCGAGGCATTCCTTTTCGATGGTCGAATATCTTTGCTCTCTGGGCAGCATCTTTCGACTCAGATACAGGACTGGACGCTCTTCCCCTGGCTTCCCTTGTGCCAAGACTGCACCAATCCCTACAGAGGAAGCATCGACCTGAACAAGGAATCGCTGGGAGAAATCAGGACTTTGAAGAACTGGTGAGGAGCATAAACATCTTTTCAAGGTGGCGAATGCTCTCTCGCACTCCTCAGTCCACACAACAGGATTCTTGGCAGCTTTGCTGGTGAGGTCAGTCAGGGGTGCGGCGATGGTGGAAAAGTTGGGGATAAATCGTCTGTACCAACCAACAAGGCCAAGGAAGGATCTAACTTGTTTCCTGGTGCAAGGACGAGAGCTGTTCTGAATAGCCTCCACCTTGTCTACTTGTGGCCGGACCTCCCCGTTGCCAACAAGATAGCCAAGATACTTGGTTTCAGCCTTGACCCACTCACACTTCTGGACATTCAGAGTAAGCCCGGCATCTTGAATTTGGTGGAGGACCCTCTGAAGGTGACGGCAGTGGTCTGACCAAGACTGGCTAAAGATGACCACATCGTCCAAGTAAGCAGCACAGCAGTCATCGCAGCCCGCAAGGACCCTGTCCATCAACCGTTGGAATGTGGCTGGTGCCCCATGGAGTCCAAACGGCATGACGGTGAACTGGAACAGTCCAACCGGAGTTCTGAAGGCTGTATACTCCCTCGACTTCTCCTCTAGTGGCACCTGCCAGTAGCCTTTACAGAGGTCCAGCGTAGTGATGTATCGGGCCCGGCCAATCTTCTCCAACAGATCGTCTATCCGAGGCATTGGATATGCGTCAAATTGTGACACCGCATTAAGCTTCCTAAAGTCCATGCATATCCTGAGAGACCCATCCTTCTTTGGGACCACCACAATTGGACTACTCCATTCACTGGTGGATGGTTCAATGACTCCCAGTTCTCGCATAGTCTGGATCTCTGCTCTCAGTCCAGCGGTGAGGGTTTCTGGCACTCTGTAGGGACGCTGTCGGATTGGGGTGGCATCCTTCAGATGTATCTTATGCTCCAACACGCCAGTGCAGCCCGGCCTAGGCTGAAACAAAGCTGGTACCTTGTTGAAGATTGCCAAGAGCTCTTCTTTCAGCTCTCCCTCCAAATGCTGTGTTGACCGGTCGACTTCCTGCGACTGCTGCCATGTCTTCGGATCAAACCCATCCTCCTCATCTGTTTCTACTTTACGCACCATCATCACCTTGACTTCCTTTGTCTCCACGTCAGTCATCTTGATTTGTACTCCCTCAGGCTCCTTCATCTCCTTCCACTCCTTTATCAGGTTTACATGGTACACCTGGGTGGCTTTCCCCTTGTCAGGGTGGTGAACCTCGTACGTGACTGGGCCCATCTTCCGGGTGATGACAAACGGTCCTTGCCATTTCGCAAGGAGTTTACTAGCGCTGGTGGGAAGCAACAGGAGGACCTTCTGGCCTGGCTGGTACTCACGGTGTCTAGCATACTGGTCGTACCAGAGCTTTTGGGCCTTCTGCGCCTTCCGCAGGTTCTCGGCAGCTTCCTCTCGATACTGGTCCAGGCGGTCTCTCATCCGGAGGACATATTGGACAATCCCCACCTCTGTCTCAGCAGCTGGTTGTCCCTCCCACGTCTTCTTCAGCAGATCCAACGGGCCCTGAACCTGCCAGCCATAGACCAGCTCGAATGGAGAGAAACCTGTGGAGGCCTGGGGTACCTCTCGGTAGGCGAACAGGAGAAAGGGCAGCCATCTATCCCAGTCTTTCCCAGTGTCCGAGACAAACTTCCTCAGCATGGTCTTGAGGGTGTGGTTGAATCTCTCCACAAGTCCGTCCGTTTGCGGATGATAGGGACTGGTCCGAATTGCTTTGATGCCCAGTTGCCGGTGGAGCTGCTTCATCAGCCGCGACGTGAAGTTCGTCCCCTGATCTGTGAGTATTTCCTTAGGGAAACCGACTCGGGCAAATAGCTGGACGAGAGCACTGATGACCTTTGGTGTGGTGATTGATCGGAGCGGGAAGGCCTCTGGATACCGGGTGGCGTAGTCGCAGATGACTAAGATGAATCTGTACCCAGCGCTACTTTTCTCCAGGGGTCCAACCACATCCATGGCAATGCGTTGGAAGGGGGTAGTGATCACAGGCAAAGGATTCAGCGGCACTCTGTCAGTCCTACGCACAGCACCTGTTTTTTGACACACAGGACAGGAGGAACAATATGTACGTACATCGGAGTACATAGAGGGCCAAAAGAAACGAGAACTTATCCTAAGATAGGTTTTTTGTAGGGCCAAATGACCAGCCCATGGAAGTGAGTGTGTGAGGTGAAGGACTAGGGGTCGACAAGGCTTTGGGACCACTAAACGCTTGACATTTCCACTCTCCACATACAGTATTCCATTCTCAATCAGAACATATTCCCCATCTGGCCCCTTATGATTAGCCCCTTTCCCATTTGCTTTTTCAAACAGTGATTTCAGTGACACATCAGCAGATTGCAAAGCCCCAATGTTGTCTGGAACCTCCCACAAACCCTCAGCATCAAGCCCCTTTGTCTCTGGCTTTACCAGCGGTGTACCCAAGTATTTCTCCAGGCGCCGTTGTTGGCGTGACTTTTTAGGGCCTTTGGATCCGCTCTGACACAGACTACCAAGTCTGGCAAGTCTGCCAAGTCTGCCTGGCAAGTCTACCAAGTCTGGCAACGGCTCAAGCCCTGCACGAGTCTGCGCCCTGGTGACGGCTGCACACGAAACCTGGACATTCTTGCATTCACCCCTATCAGCGGACCCCAGAAGTTCTGACAGCCCAGGCAAATCTCTACCCAAAATCACATCAGTTGGTAAACCCTCCACCACACCAACATTAAGCAAGTACATTTGTTCATTCACAGTCACCGTTATCTCCATTGTAGGATACTCTTTCTTGTCCCCATGAACACATTGCACAACCATCTTACTTGCATAGCTTACACTGTTTGTCGGCACTAAACATTTCTTTATAAGGGTCACAGAACTCCCAGTGTCAATCAGTGCTTTAACAGCTTGTCCATTCACAAATATTTCATGTTTCACATCGGCAACATTCTCATCCCTGCAAAGACTGTCCCCCTCCCTTGGTACATAACAGAATCCATTCAATTTAGCTTTCCGCACAGGACACACAACGGCCTTATGGCCTGGCTGTTGACAATAGAAACACACCAACTCTTGAGATTTACGCGCATTGTCCCATTTTCCCCCAGCCCCACCAACAGTACCTCTATTATCCAACGTGTCCTTGGCGTCTCTGGTCATTTGAGGTCGAAGTGGTGTTTGAGGTCGTTGTGGTGCTTGAGGTCGTAGTGGTGCTTGAGATCGCTGCTGGCCCCTCCCGTGAGCATTTAAGTACTGCATCGCAAGTTTTGCCGCCGTTTTCCCATCATTTGGCTCATGCTCCTTGACCCAGGTTCTGACGTCAAAAGGCAAGACCCGGATCAACTGCTCCAGGATAACCATTTCTCCGACGTCCTCCTTGGAATGCTGCTCTGGGCGTATCCAGCGACGATACAGACGCTTCAGGCGGTTGTAGGTCTCAGTAGGGGTCTCTCCCGGTGGTGTGGTGGAGTCTCTGAAGCGCTGACGATACGTCTCTGGTGCAATGTCGAACTTCTCCAGCAGGGCCTCTCGCAGGTCGTTATAGGAGTTGGACTGCTCCTCGTCCATTGCTGTGTAGGCTGCAAGGGCCTTCCCTGTCAGCAGTGGCACTAGGCGACACGCCCAGTCTTGCTCTGGCCACGCCCAGGTTCTGGCCATGCGCTCAAACCGAAGCAGATAATTTTCAATGTCCTCACCTTCCTGGAAGAGTGGCATTCTTGGCTCCTTGCGGACAACCCTCTCGGACTGCAATGAGCGAGGTCCTAGTACTGGCCATGCCCCAGAGAAGGTATCTGCACTGGATTCTCTGTCCCCAGGATGTCGACGTGCAGTTGGTGTGGGTAGGCCCAGCCTTGGACTCTCTGATGCTGCAGACATTGCTGGGGCTGTGTGTGGTGGCTGTTGGTCTCCATCTTGCCCTTGAACGATATGAATAGCCAGGCCACGGATCTCTGCCAGGAAACGCTCCTCTCGCCGTTGTTGTGTGGTCAGGAACTGCTTCATTAAGCCTGCTACCTCACTGATAGCTCTTTCTTCAAACATTGGAGCCTCTGGCACTGCTGCTTCGGCAGCTGCTCCTGCTGCCTCGAAGTGTGCTTTAGGGCGGTGGTCTGTAGGGGTGCTAGAGGTCATCTTTGGGCGTACATCTGGTTGTGATCGCTCCAACTGCTCCTCGGAAGCATCGGCCCACTGGTCGTCAGCTTTTACCGCAGTCATTTTCTCCATCTTGGGGTTTTCGGGATGCACTTTGTGTGGCTGACCATCCCACTTCTGACACCATATGTCACAGAGTCATCCAGCTCAGCTGTAGGTTCTTCAAAATAATCCAGGTTCCGCCACAACAGCACTTTAGTGCAAGGTGTTTTATTTTTAAAGTGCACCCAAAAGTCCAAATGGTCCAATTGAAGAATGCAAAAAATGCTGGCCAACAATATAAATGATTAATAAAAAATATATATACTAAAGAAACAAAATACTTTACTAAACTAAGAAAAGCAAACAAAAGGAATTCAATAGTTTAAGGCAACACGTTTTTCTGTGTACCACTACAGCCACAGTCTGTCTCACAAAGTTACCTGAGCTGGTGCTCTGCTCACTCTCCCTAGAATAATCAGAGCCCCTCTTTTGAACGCTCAACCCCTCCCACAGGTTGCACCAATTCACAAGATAAATCAATTAAGTACCATGGACATTATAATTCATAAATAACACAAGGACAGTATTACTGGCAATCAATACACTTCATTAGCATAGCTTCATTAGCAATCTACCAGCACTTATACATTTTCATTTCATTAATTTCATTATTCACCAAAGCACCCCTCTACCCATAGATTTGCCCATTCCCACACTGCATTGCGCAGGCCAGACCACACTGAAATAGCCCACATTTACTATCGCTCTGGTTGGCCTGTCATGGCAGCGCGCGCAGTCTTCAAACCTTCCAAACAAACGCTGAAAGGAATTACACACAATGGCTATGACAAACTAAACTATGAGAAGGAGAGACAAAAACAGACAAGACATACGACAGACAAACGTAGAGCGCTCCCAAAAAGTAAGTGTATGTTTATTCATGTACGTTGTATTAAATGGCTATGTAACGTGACCGGGAGTGACTGGGAGAAACGACACGAGTCTCATGTGCAATGTTTTGTATGTGCGTGTTCCGTGTGTCGGCTAATGTTCATATGCGTTGTTTATGTTTATGTGCGTTATCATGTACCGGCTAATAACGTTGGGTGTGCACCCCCGCGGTAAAAGCAGTAGTTCGCACAACTATGTGACGTGAGCTAGACAGAGCCCTCTGTCACAGATAATTTTCCTCTCAAAAGCACATTCCATGTTGTTACATCACATTTTGTTACATATACACTAACTCGTCATTTCTCTGCACACACTAACTTTACCAAAACACTGGAAACCTGACTCAAAATGAAGTTATTTTGTCAAAGAATGAAGCTTGTTTTCACTTCACAAGATACATGCAGTCAATCAGAGTACACTAGGTTTAAAAATACTGGCTACTGTTGACATTACAAAAACTGCATAGACTTTTATGTTTCAGTTTTACAGGTATTTGCATGCAAAACATGCAATCCAGCATTTTACACTAAATGTCTTGGTTGGGAACTGTATGTCCAGATGTAATCAAATGCATTCCAGTAAAAAGCAAATCTTTTTTTTTATTTATTTATTTTACTGTTCACTAGACCTACAGGAGGTGCAGTATAAATACTGTTTACAGTAGACTATGATAGAACAGAAAGCATTTACAGCATTGCAGTGAACAAAATATCCATGAAACACAAGAGCATTCTGAACAAAAAATCAACAGCAAAAGGCCCAGATAAAAAGGGGGTGAACAAAAAAAAGCACAATATTACTGTGTCTAATCTCTGCACCTGCTCCTCTCAGTGCTCCTGCACCTCTCACTGCATCTCTCACTGGACCTTCTCCCTGGGCCCCTTACTCTTACTCTTCCCCGTCCAGACATTACAGCATTTGTCTTTTTCTGTTTCTGCCAAAAACATCACCTCCTCTTTTTACTGTGTAAGTGTCAATGTAATAGAGAGAAATAACCCCTGCCACTGAGTCTAAGATAGACTGGAATCAGCTGTGGCTGGCCCAATTTACCCAACATAAATCATCTGTGTGTCAATTATTCGATTGTTTGTTTATTATCAGCTGAGATATATTGCTTTTGAATTGATAACATTGCAGAAGCAGAGGTTTTTATACTGTATCTAAGGTTTGGAATATTGTTTTAACTATTGTGGGATGTTGTGTGTTAACATTCGAAAATAATGCAAAAACGATCCATTATTTTGTTGGGAGGTATAGTTTGTCTGTTAAGTAAATGTAAGCATTGTGAAAATGTATTCACTGACTGCATACTGTGTGAAAACAACATGAAATGTGTGAATGGTATGGCCACAAAAGACCGATGCTGTGCTAACTGTGTTTAGAGTTTTGAAAATGTGTCAACTGAATGGACAAATGCTTGTTAGCGATTGAAAAAAACTGTAAAAGAGTCTAAAGAATGATCCTTTATCCTGTATGACCACGTCATGCTAGCAGCAGCAGCGGCAGGTGTCTGGTCTCTGAGACTGATCTGCAGAGCTGTAGTGAAGGTGAGTTTACTGAGACTGTGGTGCTGACCGGTGGCTGGCTGTGTAGAGGGCAGTGCAGAGGGCTGTATAGGGGACTCTGTAGAGGGCAGTGCAGAGGGCAGTGGCTCGGCTAGCTTGAGGTCGTATTTTCCCTCAGCGCCCATGCGGTACGAGTTTATATGGCCGTTGTCCCACCTCACACGAATCCACCCGCTCTCACTCAGTGAACCAATCACAAGGCCCAGACCAGGAGGGATTCCATCCTGAAATATGTGACAAATACACACGTGCGTGCATACAAACAAACAAGCAAACAAACTATCACAAAAGAAAGTACATGCACTCTCAAATACACATTTTGAGTAGATGTTCAATGTTTCTCTCACACACACACACGCGCGCACACACGCACACGCTTCACACACACACACACACACACACACACACACACACACACACACACACACACACACACACACACACACACACACACACACACACACACACACACACACACACACACACACACACACACACACACACACACACACACACACACAGTACTGGTTATGTACCTGATTTTCCCATTTCCAGTCCTGACCCCTCATGATCCTGGTGCCGATCTTCATCATGGCAGCCATCACTGGACCAGATATTGTGCTGTTATCTGCAGGGGAGACAGCAGCAACATTCATAAATATAGATGCACACTGTGATCGGGATGAGACCGTGTTGATGTTAAGAAGAATGCCAGCGATTTATTTCCAATTTTGTAGCAGCTAGCATGCCATCAGGAGAAAATAGGAAAAAGAAAAGAAAAACCAAAGCTCCAAACAATAGCTCCAAATCAATCACTAAACTCTCAAAACTATAGCAAAATGAACTTACACAAATCCCCTTCAATTATAAGGTAATAGTTGCACAGAGTATGCCTATGAGCAGGTGCACAGTGGCTCACCTCAGACCATTCTACCTCTCTCCTCGCCCAGTCCCCCCCAGAGACTTTAAAGCCCTGGCCTGAACCATCGCAATTACAGTTTTTCTCGATTGTTAACACACATTTTCTGAAAACATGCCTCATATTCTCAGAACTCTACACACAAATCCAAAACAACACACACAATGGGCAAAACTCCACAAGTCTCCTGCAAAATGACACTTTACCTTCAAAACAATGTAATTTCTCCTCAAAATGCTCTTTTGTTCTCAAGAGACACACACAAGCCATCATATATCAAGACATTTACAAGGACCAGTTAAACACTGATGTGCGCAGTGTAAAACACTGCGATGAATTGAAAACACTTCTTCTCCATTCATTATAATGACTTGGGCCTTTTTTTGTTCAATGTTACACTACAAACAGTACTACAAACAGTAGATAAGCTGATACAGTAAGTTGATATGCTTACCCTATCAATATTTTGAAATATCTCATTGTTTTCTATTATTTTTCTTTGTATTTTCCGTATTGTTATGCCGTTTTTTCTAGGACAATGCTCATGATTTCAGTTTCCTGTTCAGGAGACAGAAGCCCTTGTGTTGGTAATCTTTCGGCTGCCAAACAAATAGTAAAATACTGTAAACTGTGTAGGAATACAAAGTAGGATTACTTTCCCCAAATACTTGAAACATACTTTATTTTTACAGTCCTACAGAACAGCCCACAGGCAATACTGTACTACTGTGCTCATTGAGCTGTATTGTACTGTCCGGTACTGTACTGTATTGATACGCAGCACTGCAATGTTCTAGTGGCTCGGATCTCATCAGAGATTACGGTCCTTGGCCTCCCCATCCTCCTCCTCTTACTCTCACTCCTCTGGCTCTGCTTTTGCCTGTACTACTACTGTAATACTAAAGCTCTGATTGCTAATTGTAAGACTGTGTGACAGGAGTTTGCCCATCTGATGAGTCAGTGTGCATGGTAGGACAGTTAGCTTTAGAATTTGAATGGCAGTGTGTTCTTTGTGAAAACAAGAGATTTTCTTCATGAAAATTGTGTCTAATGCACAGAATTGTGTGTAGTGTTTTGAAAACAGTGTGTTATAGAACTGCAATTTGAGTGTAAAGCCGAAATTGTGCTTATAGTTCAGCAGAATCGATTCAGGAGGTTGGTGCATGAGCTACATATTACTGGAATTGTGTCTCAAGTACCAGAAATTGTGTGTAAACAATTGAGAAAAACTGTAAATCAATTAACTAACCAAATGGACATAACTCAATAAACATACTCATTAGCACACTCCAAACTACACAGCTCACAATGCAACACAATTACAATAGTCGCTAATTCAGCACATAGCAAATATATTTTAAAAACCCCAAACACCCCCATTGTCTTGTACACTTGACCTTTGCCCGTTGATGATGTCACATGCCATACAGCTCAAATGTCCCTCGCGACTTCCCGTCGGGTCTTTTGTCAGTCCCCAGACCAGGAAGTGAAATGCAACTCGCCCGGCAGCTCAGGCTGGACAGGAGCAGATCAAAATCCTCTGTTTACTGCCAGAATTTTTGCCTCCAATCAGAAACGTCCATGCTCTAGTCCTGGCACGCTATTGGCCGGTGACGCGCCGAAACCGAAACTTAAGCGACGCGAAGTGCAGGAGAAACAAAGCGCATGCTCGCCAGACTAATGTTCAATCTTAAAAGATTGAGCTTAGTATGGTGAAAATCAGACTACTCAACCCTCAGTTGCCACCCTGAAAGCCAGGATCACGACTAGTCCTGTATGCAAATAAAGTGTGTTTGTAAATCACATTGTGCGTGTTGTGTATTTAGCTCCTGTGTGAATCAACTTGCTGTAATGGGCAGCAGCACCATTACACACACCACCATAAAATAAATTGTAGAAATATGTATCGCCTGCTTCATATCTATTATTCAAACGGTTGAATAATATGTACACTACAGATTGGATCACAAGTGAGCTTTAGTCACCGGCACTACTCCACAAAAGAGGCATAATCAGCTTGGACAATTCACTCAGAGGCCAATTTACCAATGTATTTTTGGCTAACAACTTTTGATCTGTTGATACTATATCCGTTAGTTGAAGCACCCCCTTTGAGCGAAATATAAAGAAATGTGTGTGTACAAAGTACTGTATAGGGCAGCCAAGCAGTGTGTACAACATTGTAAAGTGTGAGAACCTTTACATCATAACATACTAATTAGTGAAGGATTTTATGCATGAAGCATTATTCACCTTGTGGCGTTAGTTGACAAAGGTTGTACAGTAATGAGCTAGGGTCAGTGGCCAACTTGTAATTTCTTAAGTGTAAGTACAATATGGATGCAAAATGTCGATGAGCACTATAAGACCAAGCTGTAGACTAGAGCATCAACAGCCCTAAGTATTACATCAAATTGGGGACTAACCTGAGCACACCACACCAGCATCTTCACCATGGCTACAGTTATGCGTTCCACGATGGGAGCACTCTGTAAGGGATTTTTCAGCACCAGTACAGTTGACCTCATCCATCCAGATGTTCCCACTCCCCCGGCCAAAATGGGCTTCTTTGGGGGCAGAGACAGCACCTCCACATCCCAGCTGTCTACACACCACCTGTGCATCTCTCATGTCCCAGCTATCATCACACACAGTGCCCCACTGGCTGTTGTAGTACACCTCCACTCTACCTGAGCAATTAGTGCTCCCACCAACCAGCCTAACAGCATCTCCTGTAACAAGTACAGATTGCAGGGTGTAGAATGGGAGAGAGAATATAGTCAGCATACTCATATGACTGTATTACATCATACATGGGGGTCATACTTTTAGTACTTTTAGTTACTATGATAATCTATCAGTTATAGTAGATTTTTGTTTTTTTTTAATGCCTTTAATGCTAGGACAGTGGAGAGTGGCAGGAACATTGACAACACAATACAGTAACTTAAAAAAAGATCAGAAAACAGAGTGAAGGCATCTGTTGGGAAGAAAGATGGTTTGGCTGTTCTCCCTACTGGATTCACAGATAGACTATTTTGTTGTTCTGATTGGTTAGGTCTATAGACGCTCCTTAATCAGGTTCCAATCATGCAGTATCAGACTTCAAATCTGAAAAGAGTTGAGTATGGCTATGACTCAGTATAGCTAATACAAAACCCCCATAAAATGCTTTGAAATGAATTTTACTATATTGTACTGATGTTATAATATGTGTGTTGCGACTCCTTACCTGTCAGAGATAGAATACAAAGGAGAAGTGCTGATGGAAGAAAGCAAAATATAAACATGAGAAACTGTTATTGGCCTTGACTGTTAATCGCTACTAACTTGCATCTGAATCATTGTTTTTTTGAACACCTACACCTAACTCTCTCATGTAAGGCATAATGTATAGAATGCTGGTCATTATCGGGAAAATAAGGACCGACAAGGCGAACTGGAGCCCGACGCAAAGCGGAGGTGTTTGGTCGCTTCTATCTTCATCTCTGTTTGGATCCTAATGAATGCATTGGCTAGATAAGTGCTATCAAATTTGCGCCGCGCGCCAGAGCCAGTGAGTGCACGCAATGAAACGTGAGAGGTATATCAACTCGTCTTAGTTAAGGGAATAACACAGTTTAATATGAAAAAACGTGAAGTATTCCTTTAAAGATGCTGGTAAGGGGGCAGTGTGTGTGTGTGTGTGTGTGTGTTGGGGGGAGCAGTGTGGGGCAATGGCATACTGATGATTCAGAGGTGGGGGGCAGTGTGTTGTATGTATGTGGCTTAATAAGATGCTGGTAAGGGGCAGAGTGTGTGTGTGTGTGTGTGTTGGGGGGGGGGGGGGGGGGTTACCAGTGTGCTGAGTACAGTATGTGAGGAGTTACTGTAGGTTAAGGTTGAGTAGGAGGGCAGTCAGGTGTGTGTGTGTGTGTGTGTGTGTGTGTGAGTGAGGAGGAAGTAGGTAATACATAATAAATAAAATAAATAATAGCAAAAACATTCTGTTCACTAATTTGATATCATTTTAAAATGCTAACTGGGAAAACATTGAACATGGAGAACCCTTTTGTTATAAGCACATTATGTCCTCTGAAAAGAAATAGACAAACAAAGAAATACATAAATAAATAAAATGCAAATGATCTCAGCTGGTATTTTGTCTGTAATGCAGTGAAATCGAACTTTTTACTGGTAGTGTATACTGTACCTCTTGTAGAATAATGATATTTAACAGATATTCCAGAGATCACAACTCCATATCCACTGACGTCTGCCATTTTGGATTTATGAAGTAAAATATCAGCATGGTAAGCATTTAATAAACAAAATCATCATATAAGAATATTATAGAGGCATTGAAAATTCTCGTAATTTGGCTTGGAGTAAATATGTCAAATTGTGGTTTACACAACAATGTTCCCTTGAAGTTCTTGGCTAGTTCTTTGGAACGTGCAGAAGTGATTCCTTGCTGACCTATGCACAATGGAAACTCCCCGACCACTCATCGATTCTAAGAGTAAGCATTTCTGTAAACTCAGTCTTCATTTCTTTGGTACTGTATGGCAGTGGTAAAGGCTTTGGGACATAATTCTCACGGTCAGTCATCCAGCTGTTGCACTGATCACTACCCCATTCATCATCTCCACCGTTCATCAGCTCAATTTGTTTAGAAAACACCTTTTTTTTTCTTCACTTGATGTTGATGTGAGTTTTTACAGACGTGTGTACTCACTGTTTCTGTTTTGTTTCTTTAGTCTTTAGTCTTATAGATTTGTTTTAACTTCAATCTCTAAATGTTGGGTACCATTTTAGCCCCAGTCAAGCAGCGTCTCACTCCCTTGCTTAACTGGATACAACAAGAACATATTAAAGCTGAAGTCTATCCTCATGCCAACACGAAATATGTGACCCTCCATAGTGCCCCCAATTTCTTTAATACATATTAAACTAGTAGGAGCCTCAAACTGAGGAGCATTAGAGGGTAACTTTCCACACATCAATGGATTAAATAATCTGATTAATTTTAAATGTGCAATGTGTAAAAATTATATTATTATCGATTAATTATCGCATTGTAAAAAAATATACAGTGGGGAGGACATGTATTTGAT
Organism: Sardina pilchardus; assembly: GCF_963854185.1. NCBI lineage: Eukaryota > Metazoa > Chordata > Actinopteri > Clupeiformes > Clupeidae > Sardina > Sardina pilchardus. The sequence goes on along the minus strand of NC_084996.1, from coordinate 19,286,438 downwards.
ACCATGCTAAAGTTGCCTAAAAAGAGGAATATAAAATCATCATTTGTGTTTTCCAGTGCTCATTCGATCAAACAGGCCAACTGGAAAAAAACACCTTGCCAATCTCTAGCTATGGTCAGGGTATGTGATGATGTGGGGCTATTTTAATTCCAAAGGCCAAGGAAACTTTATCAGGATGCATAATATCCTGGATCCATGAAATAGCTGGCCTTTAAAAATAAAAACATATTTAAAAATCCTCCTGCTCCTATGGGGATTTAACATAGGGGGTCAAATACTTATGCCTTCTAGCATTTAAGGAAGAACATTTATTTATTTACGATACATTCTTCAGTCACAAAGAAAATTGGTGTCTTTAGCGGTTTGATTTTTACTCATTTGTTGAATTAAGGGATTAAGATCAATTGTCAAATGATGATTTTATATTCCTCTTTTTAGGCAACTTTAGCATGGTATCAAATACAGGTCCTCCAAACATATCTACCTACGTGAAAGCAAATTATAAAGCATGTATTATTAGTTGTTATTATTATTTATATTTCCATCAAAATTATTCGTTTTTGTTGCCTGCAATGCAATTTGATTTTGTTTAATATAAATGTGGCATTTCTTTCCATTCATTATAGAATCAATACATTGTGAAATAAAATAGACATACCTAGGAGTTGAAAATGGTGAGTAGACATTCCTCTCCCTCCTCGTGATGCCAGACGTGAGTCAAACTGTCTTACAATCTGTGAGGATCTGTGTGTCTTTTCTCCTTATTCAACGGTTGGAAGTTATAGTGGCAAAATCACTGAATCACTGAAACTCAAAGTGCAACTTTTGCAAAAGTTGGAAGGAAAAAAGGAAGGAGAAAGGTTGCAGCAATTCTGTTCCTCATTTCTATGTTCTGGAATGAACACACACACACACCATTTCATCATCACCTCATGGAAAGCTAAATGTGCCGCCATGCCATGGTGGTAAAATGACTCAGCCGCTCAGTTCTGCACTTTTTCTCCATAAAAATAAATTACACTTGTCAATTTATATGCATACATTATCTCCTACTCTTGTAGCTCATGTGTATGTAAATTAGTGTGTTGTGAGTTTGCTTTTGTGTATAACGGTATGTGTGTGTGTGTGTGTGTGTGTGTGTGTATGTATATGTGCATGCATGTGTGTGTGTGTGTTTATGTGAGTGTGTGTCTGCACAAGTATATATACTCTTTTGATCCCATGAGGGAAATTTGGTCTCTGCATTTATGCCAATCCGTGAATTAGTGAAATACACACAGCACACAGTGAGGTGAAGCACACACTAACCCGGAGGAGTGGGCTGCCTGCCACAGCAGCGCTCGGGGAGCAGTGAGGGGTTAGGTGCCTTGCTCAAGGGGAGCAGTGAGGGGTTATGTGCCTTGCTGAAGGGGAGCAGTGAGGGGTTAGGTGCCTTGCTGAAGGGGAGCAGTGAGGGGTTATGTGCCTTGTTCAAGGGGAGCAGTGAGGGGTTAGGTGCCTTGCTCAAGGGGAGCAGTGAGGGGTTAGGTGCCTTGCTCAAGGGGAGCAGTGAGGGGTTATGTGCCTTGCCGCCTTGTTCAAGCTTGGAGCAGTGAGGGGTTAGGTGCCTTGCTCAAGGGGAGCAGTGAGGGGTTAGGTGCCTTGCTCAAGGGGAGCAGTGAGGGGTTAGGTGCCTTGTTCAAAGGGAGCAGTGAGGGGTTAGGTGCCTTGTTCAAGGGCTTCTGCGTGGATGTGGGCATGGGAGAGTAGTGCTCAACCATTCCCTCCACCCACATTTTTCCTACTGGTCGGAGATCAGATCATTTGAAAAAAAAAAAATAATATGGATGATTACCCTTGTTTGAGAAAGGGAAAAAAAGGGTGGAATGTTTTAAGAAAATGTTTTGAAAGTAAGTTTTCCCTTAACTTTTTTGTGCAGTGTATATCAGAGTGATTGGCCTTCGCGTGTGTCAAAGTCATGCTTAGCATTTGAGTGTAGGCCTATCAACATAGAGAAGACCACCTGACAAAGAGAACTATCAAATTGTGTAACTGTGCGTTCAGACCAAAACCGTCAAATGCGTCAAAGTCGCTGGTGAAGCTCATAGCCCGACGCTCAACCCAGTTCGGCGCCGAAAGCGTCAAAGCCATAACGTGAAACATTTGAACAAACCACAAGCAGCAATCCTGCGAGTTTGACATTCTGATTAGTTGACGCCGAACCGTGTCATAGCTCATTACCATAAAGTTAACTGAGGTTCAACTTTTTTTTGACGCCCGTGAAGCTCATGAAGTCACGCTCACGCCCAGAACGCTTTTGACGCCGGTAACGCCGACCCTCCATAGAAAATTAATGATTTCCGGCGCTCTTGACGCTTTTGACGGTCTTGGTCTGAACGCACAGTAAGAATCAAAACACCTCTTGTACATAAATCGGGCTCTGAACAGCTGCACAGCTTATCTGGCCCCTGCTGAACTGCACGACATGTACCACCCACATGCAGGTTATAACTCAAATATCAAAAGAAATACAAATATAAGGAGTAATAATAGCTATAATAATATAATTATAATGAACTAATTAATGATCATTTTAGAGGTTGTGTGTCAATAGCACATGAGATCAATGACAAAATGTCCGAGAGGGCCAGTGAGAGGGAGGGTATGTGTGAGTGTGTGTGAGAGACAGAAAGAGAGAGAGAGAAAAAAGGCCTCAAACGCACACAATTTCCCAATTGTGAGTGTGGAATGATGTTTGACTACTCTATCCACACAGATTAAACCATTTCCAACTTCACACTTGATTGGTTTTCAATAAAGTTCTTATAATCTCACCACACGGATCAACATTCCTAGATAGAGTCTTTATTGTCCTATAAGGATATTCTTCTTCACACATCAATCAACATTCCATAAAAGAGATAGCAGCATTTGATGTGCACATCACATATAACATATCACACATCAGACATCACATATTGCACATTACAAATCACACATAACATACAACATATAACATAACATATAATGTGACACCCACCATACACCCCCTCCCTTCTAGTTCCCCTCACCCCCCAACACAGTGCAAGCAAAAGTGGACAGTGCAGACAACATAAACACAAAAGAATAGAGGGGATGGATTATTGTCACCGGAGTTTGTTAAGTGCAGTGATTGCTGAGGGTACAAAACTTTTCTTGAAGCACGCTTTTTTCCAGTCCAGGGCTCTGCATCTGCGGCCAGATGGGAGTAGGGTGGAAAAACCGGTTCAGGAGATGGTCAGGGCTGCTTGCCATGGTGCGGGCAAGGCGTGTGGTGGCTGTGTCATTTGCATCAGTGAGGCTGTGGGTGGGAAGCTGTATTATTTTGGATGCTAAGTGGGAGATTTTAATGAGTTTGTTCTTGCTGGTGACCTACATGTTCATAAGCATCGTTACCATGCTCCTTTATCATTCATCTCCCCTGCAGTTCCCACCAAATATTCATGGGTTTCATCAGGTCCCTTTCCACAGGTGTATAGAATTAAGCACCTAAATTATGAATGCAGAATGCATGGTGCTTGATTAACCCACCTGTGGAAAGGGACCTGATGAAACCCATGAATATAAGCCGTATGCACCTGCTATTTAGCCTGGGTGTTCCCATGCTGCCTTGTGCGTGATTTGATTCATGCTGCTGAGGCAGCCTGGAAGTTACCTCCCTAGTTTTTGCCTCAGATAGGGGACCATTCACAGAACAGGGGGGAAGCAAGACGATGATGAGCTATGCACAGACACATTTGATAGACATCCGTGGTGCCCAATAAACGGATCTGGGTATTCGTTCAAATACAAGAAAATGAACGTTTGGTTCCCAGACCACGTCTCCTTGAGAAGTGGTGGTGCTAGCCAGGCTAGATATAGACAAGATTTAAACAGAATCTGAGACAGTCCAGCAACTACCTTATCTGATTTGACACGCAATGACCCAATACAAATCCTTCGGCGTGCGCCTTAAATGCAGAAGTGTTATCTCTTCCTTTGAAGGAGAGGTGCAAACGCACACCAAAGTCGAGGTGCAGGCAACTAGGTTTAAAACTTCGTTAGAGAGAGAGAGATCCGAGTTATAAGTCAGCTTTTTATTAAAGCGAAAATGATTCAGCCTTTATGGTCTTCTTCAGATCGCATGATCACATTGTTATCTCTTTCTTTATCATCTTTATCATGTCCTCCGCTGGCCCTGCTATATTTCCTTTCCTGAATTTCTTCAGGTGGGTGTTGACTTGCGTGAGGTAGCGGAAATTGTACAATGCCCCCCCCCCCCCCCCCCCCCTCTCTCTCTCTCATTCTTGTACAGTATTTTAGTTTTGAGTAAAATTATTGTGGGATGTGGTCTGGTGACAAGCTGCCTTTTTAAGGATATATTGGAGATCTGCTGTTAGTCCTTGAGCCATATGGGTTGGTCAGTACCATCTGAGGGGAATAAGCCTCATAGTGATTTTTGGCTAGGTATACCACCCTAGAGTTAGACAATAAATAGCATTGCATAGCTTTTCAGTGTGTTATAACTCTGTTTGGCTATTATATGCTTACGCAGAGATTTATTACAGGCTAGTAGGCTAAACATCTTAATTAATATTATCCCCACAAAACTCCACAGCTGATTACATTATGTCAAAGAATGTATTGAAAGTTGCCTGAAACATTATGCATAAATATGTAAATAAGCCAAGAACAGGAATCTTAACTTTTACTTGGATAAAGTCAGGTTCAAATTTCTCCTTTTTGTTGACATATTAGAATGAAATGTTATTCCAGAATTTCTACGAACTGAGTGGATCAGACAAACTTAAGACAAGGGATATGAAGGCTTAGCTATCACCTCAGTTATGGGGGTGGGGGTGTCAACTTTAAGTCATGTGGATGTTCCAAGGTGAATGACTGGACATCCCTCACCATCATGTCGTCTGTCAGTGATTGCACAACAGAATGTCAGCCTTTTAGATGATGGCTTAATTTTCCCTGAGCTGGGCTTGGCCCCTTAGTTCCAGTGAAAGGAACTCAGAATGATTCAGAATTAACCAAGAATTTTTGGACAATTACATGCTCTCAACTTCGTGGGAACAGTTTGGGAATGGGCACTTACGGTATAGTGTATGCCGCCGCAATGCAAACATTTTGGAATCAGAGAAAAAGACAAAATTCTTAACAAAATGTCCTTTGACAACTATATGCATTTTGTTACCGATTTAGCCTCACAAGTGAAAGAGTTAAGGTCTAAACATGACTCCTCAAGGAAATGATGGACAGTAGGCATACAACTGAAATAATTTGATATTATGTTAGGCTATATGTCTGGAACACACATTCAAAGTAACAATTACATATAAATAAACGTTTTTATCACTTCATCTGTTATGATCATTTATGCTGTATCATTCCATGCTAACCCTCTAAGGTCATCCCTGTCTCCTTATTGAATTACGTTAAGATAAGGTAAGGTAACATAACATAAAATGACATTATAGGCAACATAACATGACATAGCATAACATAACACACTGTAACATAACATAACATACAGTAACATACAACATAACATAACATAAGTAAGGGATAATCAACAACGCGCTGTGCGTTTATAGGAAAATAATGCACGTTTGAAGGGGTAATAAGGCCCCTACGCCGCAGGCATTTAAGGAAGAACATTTATTTATTACAGTGCATGAAAATGCACTGTACTGTTATTCCTAGACTTCTTATTCCTCTTCTTCTTATTATTATTCCGCTTACCACTTTTTCTGCAAGCAATTTCTCTTCAACCGTTTAACTTAGAAACTTCATTCAAACTCTGTAACGTAGGTCTTCTAATAGATCGGGTTGGTATGACTTTTCAACTTTGTAACTTTTATACTTTTTGAACTATTAAATAAAAACTATTAAAAATTCCCCATAGAAATAACATTGTGATCATGACATCATAGAATATTTATGCAAATGTGAACCACTCAGAGCAAATCAGAAGCCTGCGTTGTACACAGAGGCGGGAGTAACAAAAAAATCACAAAACAATGGCGGCGGCCCTGGGGCTCGTAACTGGAAATATTAAATGTGAATTAAGGTTTCTTGACCACCTTTAATGGTTTATTTTTTATACAGTTTATTGTTTATATGCGACATAAATGTGTTCAGGACACACAGATCATTGTAGGTTAAGATAAGCTCTCTAACGGTAGAGTTAGCTTGTTAGCTTGTTGACGCATTATAACCTATTGAAAACACATAGCAACTAAATCGCTAACACACTGAAATGAACTACTATCGTGTTTCTGTACAACATGACTTGTTGTCAACATAAAAACATTAAAACGGATTGTTGTGTATGCCACCTGAACATACTTGGGCTAGATAAACCACTAATCCGAAGCACTAGACTGTCTCGCTAACTAGCAGGCTATATAGGCAACAAACAACTTGGACTGGTCTGAGCTTGCTTCTGCCATTATAAGTCCACATCTGGCAGCACATCTGGCATATATGTACGCACAAAGCAAAACCAAAAACCAAACGATTTCCGACTAAAAGCAAAACCAAACGATTTCCGACTAAAACAAATAGCCTAACGTTATCAAGCCAGGCACAATTGCTAGCCTAGGCTATGTGAATTAAAATAACGCAGACCACGAGAGACCTAGATAGTTAAGCTGTAAATAAAGCTAACTTCACTGAATCAATGTCAACTCCCGGTGTTGATCCCCGTCTTTTGGCAGGCGATTAGGCATAACAAAAATGTTTACCACCGTTAATAGCCTTGTGAAACTCATAGCCTGCTTCATCTAAAGTTAGGCTACAGCCAGGATGAATATTGTAATACTCCAGACACTTTGTCACACTTGAGGGATCTTCCCGTGCTTTATTTATCAACCAAGTAGCTTATATCACAACCGAGTTGCTGTTTTAGCCACAACTCACGCTTTAGAGCATTATTTAACAGACCTCTCTGTCCAACTCCTTCACTCTCCGACTCCGACCTGCTCAAACAAACACACGCAAACACACGTACCTAAAACTCCACCCCTAAGTTCCCCTTAAAGGGACACAACTATTTCAGGAACTCAACAGGTAGAACAAGATAGACAGGTCATTTGCTCAACTTTTTGGGCCTAGTTTTCTGTCAAAGTTTTCTCAATGGATTCCTGGTCAGAACCCCTATTGAAACAGATTAAGACTTGGGGCATGTTAAATTTTGTCCAAAAATTCAAGATGGCCGCCGTATGGGCAATTCCATATCAGTTGGAACAGGTCCGACACCATGGTCCTCAGTTTTTCCTGATTTTTGGTCAAAATGTTCCTCCATGTCTCATTAGAGGAAAACCAAAATTTTAGCTTGGTATCTTGTTTAGTTTCTGAGATATGGCTCTTCAAATGTGGATAGACATGTCCTAAAAAAAGGCTGAAAATGCCTGTATTTAATGAGCACCACTTTTTTTTAAACCCCTCTCCTGTCTTAAGCCTACCATATTATTTTCTAAAAATTTAAACACTGGGGCAGTACCCTGTTTAGTTGTCCAATATCACAAAGGAATTATAGTCCTTCCCACCATTGAAGACTTATTCATCGAAACAAACCCATATTTCTTTTAAAGCAATGAAAAACAAAAAACCTGTTTTTGTTCTCTTATGGTCATGAATGGATAGCACTCACATTTTTAAAACTTTACATATATATAGTCCATGAGTAAGAGAACATGTTGAAAAACAATTGAGATGGTAAGTTTTCGTATTTCGAGGCTATGGGCCTTCAAAGATGGCCAAAATGGTGTTTTTTCTGAAAAATGCCAATTTCAATGCCTTTTTTCAAGGACAAGATGAAATGCAAATCCAACATTTCTTTTTTCCTGCAATAGTATGCCACTTTGTAGACCATGTGAATGTGGTAGATCCGACCTGTCCATTTTAATATCCCCTCAGTACATGTCTGAAGTTAGAGAAAATGAAAAATTGTCTTGGCTGAAGGAGGTGTTGGTTTGATTTTTATGAACCTCCTAGAAGGACATTATGGGGTTTAACCCCATTTTTTATGTTTGAGGGATCAGATTGCCATCCTGTAAACAGGATAACAATTTTATATCCCATTTTTACTCTTTATTGATCCCTTAGAACAGGGGTATTCAATTAAAATTCAAAGAGGTCCAGTTACTAAAATGTCCTCCCGGCAAAGGTCCGAATCTTAAATTATCACTGAAAATAGTACCCTGAAGTTAATAAAATCAATAATGCATGTACATTTCTAGGCCTATTTAATTTATTGTTACATTTCAAGTGTTTTCAAAGTAATATGCTTGTAACATACCAAAAAGTCTTAACTTGAATGGTACTTGAATGCAAAACAATACTGTAGTTGTCTTTACTAGGCCTACATTTCAAGAAAGACAGACAACAGACACTGAATTTATTCTGAATAGAATACAAGTGCAAAATAACTTTGAGCAGCCTGAACTTAGGGCCTATTTCAAGCAGCCTAGGCCTAATGTAAAACATTCCGAATCTTTTGAATAAAATAAAAGTGGATCTTTAAGAAAAGAAAAAAAAGACCTTTGCATACTGCGTTCTAGTATCCTCTGCTAATAGTTCAGATGTTCTTGAATCTTGTTGTTGAAGCTGACAATGGGATCTGTAAAGTTTCTGCAGCCGCATTAAGCACTCATTCACAGCTGCTGTCCCATCGCTAAATGCTCTCTTGTGTTGCATCAAAATCCACGCAATCTTTAACGAACACTAATTTGCCTGTACATGCATGCGTGATCACACGAGTAGACCTGTCATAGTGTGCTTTCAATTTGATAATTATTATCCTACGTCCGCCGAGGAAAGTAATGTTTTCATCGGGGTTTGCGTTTGTTTGTCTATTTGTTAGCTCTCGGAGTGCTTTTCAAGTTTTACTTGCCCTCACTGCGGACTTCTGCGTGTACCTTTCCTCTAACGACCCGTGTTTGATCTCAGTGACGCACGCTAACGTCGCCACTGTTTCATAGCGCATATTCACAGCAGCACGAACGTATTGATCCGTCCGTCCATTCATCTTTAAAAGTTCGGTTTTCACCATCATTTTTGAGCAAGCCATTTTCTCTCATCTCCTCTCTCTCCCGCTAGGCCTATTCTCTGTTGCTGAAAGGTAAACAATCGAGTTGATTGGCTTGGCTACGGACGATGCTCTTTGATAATATTAGGCCGACAATTTCAACGGGTCCGGACAGCACCGTCACTGGGTCCGGACCCGGACCGCGGTCCGCCATTTGGTGATGCCTGCCTTAGAATATGTCCAAAAGTTGTCAAAAATGAAAAAGGCGACTAAATTGAGGGGCTTAAAATGGCCAAGTGGATCAAGTTACACAAGGCTAAAAATGTAATATAAGACAGATGAGATACTGAGGGAGAACACTGTGAAATGTATAACCCCTGTTACGATGGCCTTTGAACCCACTGTGTTAACTGAGGGGGCTAAAAACCACCAACCACCGATCCGGTGGTCTCCAACTTTTTCATATCTCTTGATAGAACATTTATACTTAAGAGACTTAAAACTCATATATGCGTTTTTTTGAGACCATCCATGACTTCCTGTGATAACTGGAAGTTGGTTTAAAACAGAAAGTAAACTTTAAAAAGGCTGTATCTCTGGGGAAGAAAAACAAAAAGCTGTTGGGGCCAAAGTGTTGAGGCCAAAATCATGGTTTGAGAGATTGTGTAGGAGTATGTTTCAGACCATTTGGAGTTGAGTGGTACCCACTTTGTATGACATAAAAATAAATCGCCCTTAGGGTTTAACTTAACCAAAAAGTGTAGGCCTGTAATGACGTCACTTTTCTGAACCAATGAGGGAACAGAAAGCGGTCGAAGGAAATATTCGTGAAGCATCCGCGCACTGTTGGAAAATATCAATTGATTACAAACCCCTGTAAAACCTAATAAATCTGACTCCGCTGAATATGGAAAGTTTCAGTTTAAAGTAAAGTCACTAACCGTAGTAGGTTGATAAACCCACAATATTAGCTGTTTAAGGAGAATGCCTAACTCGTTTTCTTATGACTCTCGTTTAGTCTAGGAATAATGTTTGTGGGTGTCATCCTCGGCCGTTTTATTCGGGCAGTTCCCATTCTAACACAATGACTCGTCCCAGTTCTGAAATAAGGCAGAGGCTACAGTGCTGACTCGGGCCGCTTTGAGCTGCAATACTCTGAAACCCAATGTGTGATACGCCTGGTCTACCAAAACCTTATGTTAGAGGGCTCAGGCTGAACTAAGGTGAGGCCGTCTCGCACGGACCACCCACTGGGGAACTGCCCATCGCTATCTCCCGGTACAATAGTCAGTTCTGCTGTAGTTTACTTCTTCAGTTGATTTAACTTCTACGGCGGCGATAGTTAAATCCTAGTCATTCATTGTGCCAACACCGTTACCTATAACTACCACTCTGGTCTATAAGTACATAGAAAGGCTATGCGGATCAGAGCATAACAATTTATTTGTCAGGTTCAAGTTATTCATCCAGCACATTACAGAAGTACATCTAAATGCATAGTGTGAAAGTTACTTCAACAGGTTAAAGGAATTACTTAGGCTATCGTGCAAAACAGTCAGAGAATGAAAATACATTACCAGCTCAGAGGATTGAAGACTACACACCTACTGTGTGGGAGCATCTGGGTGCAGAATAACTCCCAGAATAATGTGTTGATTTCCCTTTTATAGGTTACCCAGTTTGTGACAGGTTAAGGACATTTGAGAGTAGTCACATGTTTGGAGGTCGACAGGTTAAGGGTTATTCCTTTAGGGATCACATGGGGGATGCTATGGGTGAGACTGAGTACCATTGTTTCCTTCCGTGCTAATCAAATACAACATCACAACGTACACTGCATTTACATTGTCTGTGGGACAGAGACCATTGTGTTCCTCAGAGGGTATCAGTGAAGACAAATACATTGTATTTACATTTCTTGCTTCCAAGTTAGTTTCTCATGAAAAGGTAAAAGGTTACTCAAAGTTGCATGTAGTAGGCCCTAGTGACATTTTTCATAGCTAATCAAGAGTCCACATTATGATTGAAAGAAATGTCATCAGCCTGAGAATTGGGATCCTTACAGGCCTCAACAGCTTTTTTGTTTTTTGTTTTTCCCAGAGATACAGCCTTTTTAAAGTGTACTTCCTGTTTTAAACCAACTTCCGGTTATCACAGGAAGTCATGGATGGTCTCAAAAAGCCGCTTTGAAGAGATGAACAACATGTATGAGTTTCAAGTCTCAAATTTTCTATCAAGAGATATGAAAAAGTTGGAGACCACCGGATCGGTGGTTGGTGGTTTTTAGCCCCCTCAGTTAACACAGTGGGTTCAAAGGCCATCGTAACAGGGGTTATACATTTCACAGTGTTCTCCCTCAGTATCTCATCTGTCTTATATTACATTTTTAGCCTTGTGTAACTTGATCCACTTGGCCATTTTAAGCCCCTCAATTTAGTCGCCTTTTTCATTTTTGACAACTTTTGGACATATTCTAAGGTATCAATAAAGAGTAAAAATGGGATATAAAATTGTTATCCTGTTTACAGGATGGCAATCTGATCCCTCAAACATAAAAAAATGGGGTTAAACCCCATAATGTCCTTCTAGGAGGATCATAAAAATCAAACCAACACCTCCTTCAGCCAAGACAATTGTTCATTTTCTCTAACTTCAGACATGTACTGAGGGGATATTAAAATGGACAGGTCGGATCTACCACATTCACATGGTCTACAAGGTGGCATACTATTGCAGGAAAAAAGAAATGTTGGATTTGCATGTCATCTTGTCCTTGAAAAAAGGCAATGAAATTGGCATTTTTCGGAAAAAAACACCATTTTGGCCATCTTTGAAGGCCCATAGCCTCGAAATACGAAAACTTACCATCTCAATTTTTGTTCTCTTACTCATGGACTATATATATGTAAAGTTTTAAAAATGTGAGTGCTATCCATTCATGACCATAAGAGAACAAAAACAGGTTTTTTGTTTTTCATTGCTTTAAAAGAAATATGGGTTTGTTTCGATGAATAAGTCTTCAATGGTGGGAAGGACTATAATTCCTTTGTGATATTGGACAACTAAACAGGGTACTGTCCCAGTGTTCAAATTTTTAGAAAATAATATGGTAGGCTTAAGACAGGAGAGGGGTTTAAAAAAAAGTGGTGCTCATTAAATACAGGCATTTTCAGCCTTTTTTTAGGACACGTCTATCCACATTTGAAGAGCCATATCTCAGAAACTAAACAAGATACCAAGCTAAAATTTTGGTTTTCCTCTAATGAGACATGGAGGAACATTTTGACCAAAAATCAGGAAAAACTGAGGACCATGGTGTCGGACCTGTTCCAATTGATATGGAATTGCCCATACGGCGGCCATCTTGAATTTTTGGACAAAATTTAACATGCCCCAAGTCTTAATCTGTTTCAATAGGGGTTCTGACCAGGAATCCATTGAGAAAACTTTGACAGAAAACTAGGCCCAAAAAGTTGAGCAAATGACCTGTCTGATATCACAATATGGTATCAATGTAATTCGGCTACACAGCCTGCCGAAATGACCGTTGAATATTTTATCAATTTGAAAAATATAGACCTAATCATTCAGCCAATAACGTCGGCATCGCCTAACTGTGATTTTTGTGTGCAATGCACACCCTAGCTCTTCTACAGTCACGATAATGCAATACAATTATGATGTTTAACGCAGGCAATGTGAGCCTGCATGATAGACAGTAAAAGAATGACCTCTGAAGATTTCACCATTTCTAAAAAAGAAAATGTATCCACGCATATTGTCTACACAAATTATCTCTTGCTGTGATCCCTCGTGCTCTCATCTTAAATTGCAGAGTTTATTGTAGCAAAAAAAAAAACAACCATTCATGGTTTAACCATAAATGCATGACTTCATATCACAACATAATATCGATGTTACAGTAGGTTATAAAACTAGATGTACCGCAAAGCGATACACAATATGACCGCCGCTCAGTCCTGCACATTCTCTCCGCAAATATCAATCACGCTTGTGTTTCCATCGCCTACTCCATCCCTACTGCAACTTTTATGTATGTAAATGAGTGTGTGCATGTGTGCGCTTGCTTTTGTGTATGAGTGCTTCTCTGTCTAGTGTGAGTGTGTGTCTGCTTGTGTGTGTGTTTAATGTGTCTCTGAGTATATGTTCACTGTGTTCTCTGCCGTCACTGTCACTCCAATATCAGATAACACACACACACACACACTCACATGCGCGCGTGTGCACACACACACACACACACACACACACAAACACACATACACAGGCACACACTCACACACACACACACTCGCACACACACACACACACACACACACACACAAACACACACACACAGGCACACCCAGAGAGAGAGAGAGAGAAAGAGAGAACACACACAGAATACACACAGATAACACAGACACAGAGAGAGAGAGAGAGAGAGAGAGAAAGAAAGAGAACACACACAGAACATGCACATACACACATATACACACATGCAAACACACAGATGGGCACACAGAAACGCACCCACACACTATAGTACATCACACACACACTCACTTCTCAGCTCCGTTGGTCTCACAAAATGTACTCAAAGATGTGTGTGTGCGTGTGTGTGTGTGTGTGTGTAGGTGTGTGTGTGTGTGTGTGTGTAAGGGTGTATGTGTGCATGCGTGTGGGCGTGTTTGTGCATGTGTTTGTATAATGTTTTATGTACATGTGTGTATGTAGTGGTGCGTGTGTGTGTTCCTGCATGTTTGTTGCACCCAGAGCAACCATTCTCTTTTAAAACATATTTGGAAACTAGTTGATTAAAGGTTTCTAATGGTGTCACTTATATGTTTCTAGGACAAAAACTAGCAGAGATTGAGATGTTTGGAACAGTTTTTGAAATCCCCAGGGGGGGATTTAGACTCTAGATAATACCACCATCTACTGGCCGATGGGTATACAGTCCTGAATGTACACATAAATCCATTTATTTTATAGCCCCCCATGGATGAAATTCCACAAAACTTGGCTTACTCCCAGAGGGTGTCAGGTTAATCATACACATGAAATTTGGTGCAGTTCATAACATCTCATCTGAAGATATGGGCAATTAAAGCAATATTACATTGCATTTTCAATTTTTACGATGGGGGGGCCAATCACAAATGACTGGTTATAAGCTAAGTTGATGTAAGCTCTAGAGAACAACATACCATAAACATTTTGTCATCCTCGGTGCCACGGTTCAGGTAGTTATGTAGGAAAAACTGTCATTTTTGGGCTTCGGGCGGGGGCAGCGCGGGGGTGGAGTGACCCCCGGGGACGAAACGAAAATTTTCCATAGAACTCTACTGGGGCTACATGCCCACCAAGTTTCATGCGCTCCGGTGTTACGGTGTCCCGGGAATCGTTGACAAAAAATGACGGGAAAAAAGAATAAAAAAAATAAAAAAAAAAAAAAAACTTTGACAACAACTATATGACCGCTTCGCTAGCTACGCTAGCGGCGGTCATAATAAACTAAGCCTAGTTTGCCTTTGGACTGTTCAAGAGCTCCATGCTGGTGTGTTATCTATATATGATCAGTTTGGAAATTGTCCTTCTGTTTATCAACACTCATGTCTGATTCAATTACCACCTAGGAACCTCCACCTAATTTAGCAACCTACATAGCAGAGTAGGCCTAACCACTATACCCTACACTGTAAAAAAATTCCCTGTAAAATCACGGTATGTTACTGGCAGCTGTGGTTACCTGTAATCTACTGTTTTTTTACGGTAATTTTCCAACTACAGTATAATACTGTTTAATGTATCACAGTACACTGCAATATTTACACAGTAGTAGTACCGTAAAGTTACAGTACTCTACAAAATGTACACAGTACTAGTACTGTTAAAATAACACTACTCTACAGCATTTTCACAGTACTTGTATCGCTTAATTTTTATATACACTACTGATAATATGAGCAGCCCAAACAAGATGTCATTTAAAAGCTTTTTTATTAAATACAGTAAACAATATTAACATTTTAATTCATACAACTCACTTTCAATTCATACAACATCTGCACACCTATGATACATGAAAATGAACACCAGGCAGTGTAACTGGTGTGTGTGTGTGTGTGTGTGTGTGTGTGTGTGTGGACAGGATGAGAAAGCTTAGACACCCAAACCAGACTGGAGCCACTTGTGAATAACCTGTAACACAGATACATAAAATGTAGGCTAGGGTTTTATTACAGCAGACAAAGGCATTTATGTATGTTGATATTTACCTTCACTACATCCTGAACTGGTAACACCAGTTACAGAAGCATATGGCTATTTTTTATTATTAATGTGTGGACCAAAAGTCAAATAAATAAAATGTAAAACTGTATAGCTTACTTTACTTGGGTGGCAGGACAGAATGAGAAAGCGTAGACACCCAAACCAGACTGGAGCCACTTGTGAATAACCTGTAACACAGATACATAAATGTACATTTCAGAGAGCTTTTGAGGTAGAAGTTGGGTTTCATTACAGCAGACAAAGGCATTTATGCATGTTGACATTTACCTTCACTACATCCTGCACTGGTAACACCAGTTACAGAGGCATATGGTTATTTTTATTATTAATGTTTAGACCACCAGTTACAGAGGCATATGGTTATTTTTTATTATCAATGTTTAGACCAAAAGTCAAATAAATCAAATGTAAAACTGTATAGCTTACTTTACTTGGGTGGCAGGACAGGATGAGAAAGTGTAGACCCCCAAACCAGACTGGAGCCACTTGTGAATAACCTGCAACGCAGATACATAAATGTACATTTCATTAGAGAGCTTTTGAGGTAGAAGGTGGATTTTATTACAGCAGACAAAGGCATTTATGCATGTTGACATTTACCTTCACTACATCCTGAACTGGTAACACCAGTTACAGAGGCATATGGTTATTTTTATTATTAATGTTTAGACCACCAGTTACAGAGGCATATGGTTATTTTTTATTATCAATGTTTAGACCAAAAGTCAAATAAATCAAATGTAAAACTGTATAGCTTACTTTACTTGGGTGGCAGGACAGGATGAGAAAGCGTAGACCCCCAAACCAGACTGGAGCCACTTGTGAATAACCTGTAACGCAGATACATAAATGTACATTTCATTAGAGAGCTTTTGAGGTAGTAGGTGGGTTTTATTATAGCAGACAAAGGCATTTATGCATGTTGACATTTACCTCCAATTCGTCCTGAACTAGTAACACCAGTTACAGAGGCATATGGTTATTTTTATTTTTATTATTAATGTTTAGACCAAAAGTCAAATAAATCAAATGTAAAACTGTATAGCTTACTTTACTTGGGTGGCAGGACAGGATGAGAAAGTGTAGACCCCCAAACCAGACTGGAGCCACTTGTGAATAACCTGTAACGCAGATACATGTAGCCTACATTTCATTAGAGAGCTTTTGAGGTAGAAGATGGGTTTTATTACAGCAGACGAAGGCATTTATGCATGTTGACATTCACCTCCACTCCTGAACTAACACCAGTTACAGAGGCATATGGTTATTTTTATTTTTATTATTAATGTGTGGACCAAAAGACAAATAAATCAAATGTAAAACTGTAGCAGCTATAGCTTACTTGGGTGGCAGGACAGGATGAGAAAGCGTAGACCCCCAAACCAGACTGGAGCCACTTGTGAACCTGTAACGCAGATACATAATGTACATTTCATTAGAGCGCTTTTGAGGTAGAAGGTGGGTTTTATTACAGCAGAAAAAAGGCATTTATGCATGTTGACATTTACCTCCACTTCGTCCTGAACTGGTAACTTTAACGCTATCGTTAGTTAACAAGCTAACGCTAGCTAACCAACTTTTGTTGTTCACAGGCTAACGCTAGCTAACAAGCTAACGCAAGCCAACTTTTGTTGTTCACAGGCAAACACATTACGTTAGCGTTAAACCAAATTAAACTTTGCTCATTTTAAACTCTGAGTTTGGCTTTAATTAAAAAGGTAACAAAGCCCAAGTTGGACAGGATTTAGCCCTGTTTAAAGTGAGCTAAATTAGCTTGCGCAAGCTAGACGTAGCTGGCGTGTAAATATGAGCAATATCTGCCGGCCAGCAAATCTTTGGATAATATCAGCAAATAAAGCTAGCAGCTAGATAAGTAGGTAACTTGTGTTATGGAAGTACGTTTTCACTGAGTAGACTAGGTAACTGCATGAATAAAGCATATAGGAGCATACTTACAGTGAGCCTTCAGCAGCACTTCAACTAGAAAACTGAAGAAGCCGTGAGAATTTCCAGAAGTTGAACGTTCCTCTTCTACGGCTGATGCTGCTTTCCTACAGTAGTTACTGTTTATGCTCAACAACACACAGTCTTACAGTAATACAGTATTTCCACAGTAGTTGACTGTGTTGTGGAAAAACAGTAGCATGCTGTTGCAAAATTGCTGTTAATTAACAGCATTTTTTTACAGTGTATGATAAACCTAACAGCTATCTCAATTACCCTTGCAACAGTATAGAAATCATCGCAATCACCTTAGTAATGTTAACAAAGACCACTTTCCATTCAATTCAACTTTCCATTTCCACTTTCTCTCCATCCATTTACTTCCAACTATTTATTCCTTCATTAAACTGTCCTCCTATCAACATCCATTAATCTACCTATACATCCATTAAACTATTTGTCTATCAACTTTCATTAAACTATCTGTCTTATCAACATCCATTAAACTGTCTACCTCTACACAGCCCTTAAACTATGTCTATCAAACTATCTGCCTATCAACATTTATTAAACCACGTCAACCTAGAAAACCATATATGTCTTAGCAACACCTAACAATCTCAATTACCTATTTATAGATCAGTGGTAAATCCTCATTTGCTCAGTTTTACCCCATCTCTCTTTTTTTTTTAATATTATTTGTGTTAACTACAAATTATATTGTACATTTCATTTTTGGCATTTTCATGCACTGGTAATTCCTTGGAATTGCATTTCTAGTTAATTTATGATACATTCTTCAATCACAAAGAAAATTGGTGCCCTTAGCGGTTTGATTTTTACTCATTTTTTGAATTAAGGCGTTACTGTAAGATCAATTGTCAAATGATCCTCTGTTTAGGCAACTTTAGCATGGTATCAAATACATGTTCTCCCCACTGTATATATACAGTATATGAAAGGGTGACTCATAAAGTTAACTGACTTCCATACTTTATATTTGGTATCAAAGCTTCCATTTATTGTAAGCAAAAAGAACAACACTGAAACAATGCACTGACGATTTAGAGACAGCGTAGTATTCAATTATCATAGCCAGCTGTGTAAGGTACAAACAGATCTCACTTTGCTGTCAGACACCAATTTAGAATGATTTATATGCTTTTCATTTAGTTTCATTTTATTTTTTCTATCAGTATTTTTTGAAAAAGAAAGAGAAACAAACAAAGATAGAAAAAAACAGCATCAGACAGATGGGGCACAATCACAACAAATCTTGGAAGCAAAAGCACAGATAGCTACCCTCACATATATACTGAGGTCTGCTTAAGATGCGCATTCAACGTCTTCCTCCAGCTGAGATGGTATCTGCTCTGTCTTCACTGGCTCTGTTGGTTTTGGTACTTCAAATGACGTCATCGGCCCTAGGGTTAAGGACAAACAACAATAATGTTATTACCATAGTCTTTCTATTAGCATATTAATTATCTGGTCCAGCCAGGAGTATGATTTATTATAGTAGAATGGGTGCTCACAGTACTGATCATTGATCGCGTATATATGCTGTGTCTTCTTTATCCTCAACAGCAACACTGAGCACAGGACTATCACAAGGAGCAACAGCCCAGGTGTTGCCACATAGACCACAGAGGGATGTACAGATGCTACATGGTGAGACCACTCCATCCACGTCAGTGCTGTATCACATGAAGGAGTACCACATCAGTCATCAAAAATCAAATACATAAAAAAAAGTAAAATTGAACATTGTAATAACTTTAAAGAAAAAAAGAAAACAATATTATGATAAAAAAAAAATGTGTTATGAGAAAATGATACTACACCTCTTATGCTCACGTGAAGCTCATCTGTTTTTCCAGAGGTGAACAGACGTGCAGACAGAGTGACCTCATAGGAGCAGCTGTAGTTCCCTGCATGGAAAAAGTCTGCTTCAGGAAAGTCGAAAGAGGCAGAGTGATTGACCGCCTGCTCAGTCCAGATCTCCGCTGACCCATCAGAGATGAGGTGGAAAGAGCCTCCTTGGTACTGTGGCTTGGTGGAGCAGACGATGGAGAAGCTTTGGCCCCAGGGGACCTCTGGGCCGTTTGGCCCCAAGACCAGCTCTCCCTCTGGGGCACTCACAGAGATGATGGGCTGTGACAGGGACACTGGAGGACATAACACACACATGGAAAACATATTGAATATAGTATAGTGTAAGTTATGATTTTTTTCCCTTTTGCAGTAGGGTGTCTAAGCAGTATTTTAAGATATAATCTTAATAATGATATTTCTAATTAAGATTAAGATAGGAGGTAAAGAATAGACCATAACTTTGGATGCAATCTGATTTATTCAGTGAACAAAATAGTCTTCTTGGGATGAATAATATTCTTGGAACACCCTGACATCATACGGTTGAGTCAAATGTGCCTAGAGCTTAAGGTGCTGTGTACACCAAACACGTTTTTTGCGCTGAAAGCGCCCTCAACCTCCTTTTCTCTGCACTTCGAGAAGTGTTTATTGTTGCTATGTTACTAAAACCAGAGACGGTTTATAATGAGAAGTGATACTGACAAGCTTTTTTTCCGCCGAGGGCGCTCAGCGCTGTGAACGCTGAGCTACATAGACTTTATAATGAAAATTGTCGCCGTCGGCGCAAAAAAACACGATTGGTGGACACAGGGCCTTAAACTATAACAACTTAAAACATATACTGTTTTTTCTCAGTTTCTCATCGACAACAGAGAAGCTGGAAATTCAGGGTTTAACAACTCACCCACTACAGAGAAGCTGACAGGAGCTGACTAGTTAAACCCAGAGAAAAAATCAAACATTTCCACAGATCTGTAGAATATCGCCATCAAACAAAACAATGTCAAATGAAAAGTAATATGCTGTACACGTGGTTGTTTAACATCTCACCATCTACAGAGAAGCTGACAGGATCACTGCGAGAGGAGGTGAAATTGTGACCAGACACTCGTGTTTGATACTGGCAGTAGTAGGATCCTCCATGGGTAAAGTCCACCTGACGGATGGTGAAAACAGCAGAGGTTCCTGAGGCTGCCTTTGTCTCTCTATAGGACCCAGAGAGCTGCTGTAGGGTGAATGTCCCACCCAGGTACTGAGTGGAGATGGAGCAGCTCATCTGGACTTGCTGACCCCAAGATGAATTACTTTCAGATTGAAGGGTAAGCATTGGTTTTGGTAGGGGAACTGGGGGAAAACAATTGACCTGACCATTAGTTACCAAAATATAGAATAAAATTGTGATCAACTTAAAGGTAAACTCTTTTGAACCTGGACCATATTTGTGGTTGTCTGGGAACAGGCATCCAGGACTAGCCTGGATGCCAGACCGAAGTTTAGCCCTGCCTACATTATTTTTCTGCAGGGAACTTCGGTCTGGCACTGCTCCGTTCAGCTGCTACTATTCGAGATACAGAGCTGTTCGGACCAATCAAATTGTCAGGGCGGGCTTTACGTGATGGTTGACAGATGAACAGCAGTGAGGTTCACGGCTGCATGCGTCCTCGTTCGACGAGTTGGGTGTGAGACAGTGTTGGCTTAGGTTGATTTTGATTGCAACAGAAACGCTATGGCTATGAATGCATAATTTGTTCATGCAGTTTGGCCTTTCGTTTATCTTAGCTATTGAAACGGAGGTTTTATCACGGATTCACACAACTATTTCTGAACACTTAGACCAACGTGGATATGTGGGAAAACTTCAGTTTCACTTTCACCAAGTTAAAACAGCATGTTTGGGTGATGTTGTTCCCGTTGGTTTAAAAATGTCTGTTTGCTCGTTGGGTTAACAACACACTTCTCCAGCTGTTCATTGCATACAGTTTGAAGGAATTAGTTTTTAAAAACGAGGGAGGATGTTTTCCATATAGCCTACCCTGCTACATATTTCGTTGTCTTAGATTTCGCAGATACTGACAGCCAATAACTTGTTCTGTTTGGTTTGGGCTATCCAATGAGTGCAGAGCTACCCCCCCCCCCCCCCCCCCCCCCCCCCCGCCCTGTATCAGTTGAATCACGCCCCATAATCACAGCTGAATGGAGCAGTTTCAGACTCATATTCTGACAAGAATTGAGTATGACGTCGTCAGGCTAATCCAGGACAGGATGTGATATTTTATTTAAAGAGGACATAGAATGCATGAATTGAGTATTGTGCTGTGTTCTCTGATGTTAAAATAGTATATTCAACTTTGATTTAAAAAATAAACTCAATTGCAATTTTACAAGACTAATTAAAACCATATACAGTATTTAGGCTGGGTATTAAAATGGTCAGTTTGACTAAATGGCACCCTCTTTGGCAAACCAATTGAACTTTAATGGTTTTGCGATGTCTGACATCACAAGCAGGCTCTTTTCTAATTTGCCCATTTTTTTGTCTAGGGCACAACCATGCCTCATGTTCATGACAGCTCTTTATTTATGCACAACCTCTCTTAATTCATGAAAACCAAGAAAAAAAATATTTCCATTCTATGTCACCTTTAAATCTCATAGCTTCATGTAACATGTGTCAAAACCAATTCATCACTTTCTCGTACATAATATTGTTTTCCCGTAAGAAGTATAGTTAAGTTATAGGAAGCTAACATTCAACATTGCTCAGTAGGGAGATACCCGTAATGTTTGCATAAGAAGCTTAGTACAGCCTGCAGGAAAGCCATGACGGAAAGTCACTAGCAAGATCAGTGAAAAAGCTATGTAGCCTACGGTAGCATACTGTATGACAAGGTAAAGCATTAGGCTACAGATTGTACGGGTTGAGAATGCTCCTTTCTTTCCCGCACATCGGGACTCCCGAAGCATCGGGAAAACTGCAACCGCAAGGGGGCAACATAGACCGCCCTAATAATATGAAGGTTCGGCTCATGGAAAAACCCGAGGACACCGCGCTGGTGACAAGCGGAGAAAAGAGACATGACGCTCGGCATGTTAGATTGCAGTTGCAGAGTTTTCGAATGTTTACAGCCTACCTCACAGCTCTCTCACTCGACGTAGCCTATAACTCAGTCAGTCCAGCAGAGATGAGCAACGTTTTGGTCAATGGAGGGGGAGAGAAATGCTCCGCAAATCCGTCTCATTTAATCATTAAAACGAAAGTGATGACTGGCGAAATTAATCAAACGACGTTTCAATAAACCATTGTTGAAATGAATGAAAATGGTTTTAGAAAATCGCCTATAGGCCTATCAGAAGGAAATAGCCTTCAATTCAACCTGAAATACTCGAAAGGCAACCTTAGATTAATTCATGAATTCATTACGGTTAGCCTACAAGACCGCATTTCCGTGTATAGGCTATTTTAAAACGGAGGCATGTTCATTTTAACCGGCGACGCTGGGTAGCCTACATGTACCCAGCACTTGTTATCACAGATTTTGTCCCCACCACTTTTGACGACTGAAAATAAAATGTATTTAACAGAAATCTCTTTAATACATGCCTATGCTTGTCACTTTACTTATAACCGTAGGCTACATGCTTGGAGAAGATCGCGCATTTTGTAACATTGTAACAATGGATGGTCAGATATGCGATAGGGCAGTGAGGGTGATTCATTGTAACCATCGACTAGGAGGCCTAGCTCCGCAATATAAGTTTCTAGCAATGTATGTATCGTATGCATGTTCATGTTGATTCAGAGATAGGCATAGACTACCATAGGCTGCTGGGCGTCAAGCTATATGACAGCATTTTATCATGTGGTGAATTAATAACTAACGTCAGTTTAACATGTCAGAACTTTTGATCGGCGTTTCAAGTCCATGGCGCGAATAAAGCATTAAGTTGTTAGTAATCGAGCTGTGGCGCAACTAGTTGGAGCATGTGCAAGGTACAGATGGTACGGGTTGAGAATGCTCCTTTCTTTCCCGCACATCGGGACTCCCGAAGCATCGGGACTTTAATTAAAACTGCAACCGCAAGGGGGCAACATAAGACCGCCTTAATAAAATGAAGGTTCGGCTCATACCGGAAAACACGGAAAAACCCGAAGACACCGCGCTGGTGACAAGCGGAGAAAAGAGACAGCACGCTCGGCATGTCAGATTGCACTTACAGAGTTTTCCAATGTTTTACAGCCTACCTCACAGCTGGCTCTCTCACTCGACGTAGCCTATAACTCAGTCAGTCCAGCAGAGATGCCAGAGCAACGTTTAGGTCAATGGAGAGGGAGAGAAATGCTCCGCATATCCGTCTCATTTAATCCGTCTCATTTAATCATTAAAATGAAGGTGATGACTGGCGAAATTATAATCAAACGACGTTTCAATAAACCATTGTTGAAATTAATGAAAATGGTTTTAGAAGCCTTCAATTCAACCTGAAAGACTCGATAGGCAACCTTAGATTAATTCATTAATTCATTACGGTTACAAGACCGCATTTCCGTGAATAGGCTATTATTGTCAAGGCGAAGAGGAAAGAGATGGACAAGATGGACATTTAGGCTACATTTATGCTAGGAATACTTAGAAATGTGTAGGCCTATAGGCTATTTTAAAACGGAGGCATGTTCATTTTAACCGGCGACGCTGGGTAGCTTACCCAGCACTTGTTATCACAGATTTTGTCCCCACCACTTTTGACAACTGAAAATAAAATGTATTTAACAGAAATATCTTTAATATGCCATGCCATGTCACTTTACTTATAACTGTAGGCTACATGCATGGAGAAGATCGCGCATTTTGTAACATTGTAACAATGGATGGTCAGATATGCGATAGGGCAGTGGGGGTGATTCATTGTAACCATCGACTAGTAGGCCTAGCTCCGCAAAAGAAGTTTCTAGCAACAGAACTATATGGATCTCGTAATGCATGTTCATGTTGATTCAGAGATAGACATAGACTACAGTGGGCTATTGTGCGTCAATATAACAGCATTTTATCATGTGGTGAATTAATGACTAACGTCAGTTTAACATGTCAGAACTTTTGATCGGCGTTTCAAGTGCATGCCGCCGCCGCGAATAAATGAACTCGACTGACTGAATCCTTTAGGCTATATTTGTTGGCTAAGCGCAAAGGTAACGACACTCGAACTGTGGCGTAACTGGCTGAGGCATCTCAATCACACGTCAGCGACCGGGGTTCAAAACCTACTCCACGAACCTCTCCGGAACCCATTAAGACAAAAGGCATTATTTTATTAAAAAAATGAAAGTTTTGCGATTTTTTTATGATTGCGATGTCTGCTGAAAAGAAAAGTTAATGTGAATTCGTGGTTCAGCGCGCGCACACACACACACACACACACACACACACACATTTTTACATTTACATAATAGGGCTCGGGCACACGCCTTGCATTCTAGGAATATCGCTGCCATTTGGTAGCGCACTGAACGTAATATCCATTCAGAATTCAAGACAAGAAGCAGAAATATAGTAGCGATTTATTCTTTTCCTCTTGCGATCGTGGGTTGCACTGTTACACCCCACTACACAGCAACATACGACCAAGAAGGCAAAAACTAAGTAACAGGAACACACTAAAAGGCGGGAGTAAATCCATAGTAAACTAAGGAGTGAAGCTGCCAATGTGGCTGTGCCCGCAAAGTTTTGATGTCATGATCCCGAGCCCTAGTGTCAGGAAGTGTCTGTCGAGAGAGAGGGGGAAGGGAGGCAATCGTCCTCAATGCCGTATAGGTAGGCTATAATGTCTAGTGAACTGGTTAGACAAGTGTGGGGGAGGGGGAATGATCGCACAAGACAATTGCTCTTCATGAAATGGGTAGTCTCACAGACGGCCGTCGATTTTTAAACGTAGCCTAGCCTACTACATCACTTGCGAAATCGGACGTGGCACATAGCGTAATTATTAGGCTACTGGATGTAATATAGCAAGTCCATAGACTTTGTTCATCCTATATTAGCCTATATTAAAATGTAATGTGCTGCGGGGAAGCATTGGGGAAGTCAGTTTAAGTTGTCCTGTAACAATTTGCCTCATGCAAAAGAAGGCCTTAAGTTAACGGACTGAAGGCCTGTTTACATGTCAAACATGCATTAAATCTAAGAAACGAAAAACACAAATATCATGTATTGTGTCGTTAACAGTTAATGACTTCGTGGCCACTATGCGCAACTGCATCGCGCAGTGAGCTGAAGGATAGGAGGACCGACACTTAATAACACAAAGCTTTGTAAAGCACTAACAACCACCCCTCAAAGTTCATTGTCCATAAGTCCAAACAATAAGCATAACAATCCGACAATCCAAAATGATAACGAGATCTCCCAGAAACGAAAAACAAGTTTGTTGAGTAGCCTAGTCCTTCCAACAATCTCAGCTTTTGCGTTTGTTAGATAAAAGGCATCCTGTCCTGCTGTATTCCAATGAGAAAAAAACATCCACAAGGTAGGCTAAGGGTCACGGTAATGCAGCATGCAGGAATCTATACGCACAAAACGAATGAATGGGTTATATCGCCCAAAACGAATGAATGGGTTGGGAGAGTCGTCTGGCTGTGTCAGCAGACTGCAGTCGGTCTCGAGGGGTTAGGCTAAATAGCGCACGTACTTGAATTTTAATCTGAAGAAGACCACACGGTCGAAACGTCATTCCTTTGTGCTAAAGAAAATGAAATCAAATCAAAAAAGAAGGATTTCAAGTGTGCGAACCTTTTTCCATTTTTTTTATGATTTAGGCTACTCTTGTTCTGCACCTTGACCGGGGATGTGCACAAACTTTTTTACTACACTTGAATTTAAGGGCGTATTCACACCAGGAAGGTCCGTTGGTTCACTTATTTGGTCCGGACCAATTTTTTTTTCTTTTTTTCTTTTTTAGTGCGGTTCGCTTTCACACCGTGATGAATTGCAACCGGACCAGAATTTATAAACAAAAGCACATGTGCTAAGGTCATTCAACCATTGGCTGGTAAACGTGTAGGTGGGGTAAAGAATAGGAAGCCAAAGTCAAAGTTGGCCCACGTAAATACTATGTTTGCGTACTGCACTCGTTATTATCCTAGCAATATAGTTTATACAGTTACAGCTTTGCAGAAGTGCTTGAGCGTCAAGACCGTTTGATGCAAGTTGAACAATATCATGCTGGTAATTTTGCAACGACGAAGACGTGCAACAAAACAGCTGAGAAGAGCTCTCATGTGTGTCCAACATGCTAACAGCAGGCCTACGGAAGACGGAACGGGTAGGAGATGCAAAATCAAATTATTGTTGGCAAAAAAGCGTTAGCCCACTGCTGCTTACAGCTGTTGTGCGTCACGGAGCTATCCTACATTTCCCATAATGCGCAAAAACTACGGGAGCTCGTCAAATCCAAAAAAGGTAGATTTCTGTAACTGGGTCGGATCGAGGGCGGTCTGCTTTCACACCATAAACGAACCGCACCAGGGTTCGGTAGGAACCGCTCCGAGACCACCTCCTCAGCTGGGTCTCGGTCCGCTTGTTTGGTCCGCACTAGAGTTCGAGTGATTGTATTCACACCAGTCAAAAAGGTCCGAACCAAGCAAGAAACGAACTTGAGTTTGTTTTAATCGAACTAAACAAGGCAGGTGTGAATACCCCCTTAAACCAACTTTTCTCTAGCCTTTATCCTATAGCCATACTTTAATAATCAGATATTATGCTCATTTTTGTAGGCTACACCTCAACGGCAAGCACGCACGCAAATGCTGCTTTTGCACATCTACAATATTGGCCAAGCTATATTCATGGATTTCATCAGGTCCCGTTCCACAGGTGTATACAATCAAGCACCTTGATTATCAATGCAGACTGCATGGTGCTTGATTAATACACCTGTGCAAAGGGACCTGATGAAACCCATGAATAGAATAGGCTTTTAGGACTGTATTTTGCCTTCGTGCAACTTTAGTTGTGCTCAATCTAAATTATTGTCAGTAAGGATAGGTCATATTACCAAATGGCGAACCTCGAAAATTATTTAGGGTATAGAGCCGTGTCCATTACGCATGCAGTTATTTTTTAGGCTATTGTTTTATTTGAGTGTTTTTGTCTACCATGGCAAACATAGTTGAAACGTTCGCTCTAAACTTATGTATTTCCAATCGGGAGAAGCAGCGGACAGGAGCGCCACCACAAGCAAGCACTTCTAGCCCAAATTAACATGGCAACGTTGCCTATGACTAAAGTGTCTAAGTAGGCTAGTCCTACTAATATTACATTTGATTGGTAGGCTAGCATGTTTGTAGCGCGCCAGTTTACCCATCCCCTACATCAAAACAGCTTAGAATCAATCAAAGAATCAGCTGTGTCGGCGTTAGGCTGTAGGCGATTTTCTATAACCATTTCAACTTTCAATTTCAATAATGGTTTATTGAAACGTCGTTTGATTAATTTCGCCAGTCATCACCTTCATTTTAATGATTAAATGAGATTAAGGAGTCGACTATTGACGGATATGCGGTCTTCATCATTAAATGCAGCTGAAATGTGGGATGAAACTTTCTGCCACCTGGTGGTTGTTTGGGTACATTGCCTTAGCCTCGAAAAAAATCGGCTTGACAGCCTGCGGGATCTCTTCGGGAGTCCCGCGGGAGAAGGTGCATTCTCAACCCGTACCCACTGTACGCCAGCGATTGGGGTTCGAAACCCACTCGAAGAACCTCTCCGGAACTCATCAAGAGAAAAGTTGTCGTTTTATTAAAAAATGAAAGATTTTCTGTTTTGCGATTTTTTTTATGTTTGCGATGTCTGCTGAAAAGAAAAGTTAATAGCCTACCCAGCTAACAATTTCTGGTTAGGAGAACGTTTTTAGAACGTTTTTTTCCTGGTTAGGAAAACGTTGCCTGAAAGTTGCGAAAGTTGCCACAAGGTTCCCCAGGAAAGTTTTCTTGACGAAAATACAACGTTTTTTTCTGGTTGTTTATTTTGGTTAGCAGAACGTTCTCCTACCCTTTAGGGAACTTTACTATATTTGGTTGCATTAACGTTCCCCTAACCTCCCAGCAACAAAGTGTAAAGGGGGAAAAAATATGTAGAATTATCGTGACATTAGCTGCGTTTCCATTACAAATATGCGCAAAAACTTTGTCGATATTGTCTTAATGTCGAATATCACAATTTTCGCAATTGCGGTGTTTCCATTACATTCGGCTAACTAAATTAAAATCTCGTGTATTCTCGCGTGCTGTAGGCTAAGTCATTAGGAGACATGGTGGTTATCAACATTACCCAGATTTAGCCATAGGGATTTAGCCTACACTAAATGCATTCAAATTGCCACCACGGTACGCTGATTATCAGTCATTAGGCTATAAGCCATCAGCGGAGGAGGCCTACGTTTTGGTGGGGCAGAAACATAAAATTAAAAATGACATATTTCACAGGAGTTTGTTGTAGTAGGCCTATGCTTAAATCATGTCACAGCCATGTCAGTGGAATATTTCGTAGATCAGCCCAGTTGATTAGTTTCTAAAACTAGAATCTAGATTCTAGATTTCTTTCAGCACCGTTCTCATCACGTTAAACCAGCAAAGCATAGCAACGTTGTTGCTATGGGTAAACAAAACTAGTTGAGCGGTTGCGTAGCCTATGCAGCGTTTTTGAGAAAGTGTTGTCGGCAAGTTCACAGCTGTGGATTCAACATTTTAGAATGACGCGAGCCACTTTTAATGAAAAAAAATATATTGTTTTACATTATTCTCCCGGTGCCACTTCCTGTCGGCAGTCTTCTTCGTCGGTTTCGTTCCTCCTAACATCCGGTTGTTGGATCACGTGACTCGTCAGATGCGAAAAAAGTGTTTCCATTGCAGTTTTGCGAAATATACAAATTTCGATACGCTCGAAATACCACCTCACCCGAGCGCAAAAACTTTTTATCGAAACATGTGAGTTTTTTCGAAATGTGTGTGTTTCCATTAAGCACATTTCTTTTCGCAACTCTTAATTTGCGCAATTTAATGGGTAATGGAAACGCAGCTACTGAGGCATGGCTCCGCTGTACACTTGCCGTCTGCGGCGACAGCCTATCTGCAACCTGGGAGAGCGAACGTCTCTGATGACTAAGGCAATGACATTATAGGCTACCACACGCATGCAAATTCACTTACCATTAGCTGCTTGCTGAACTGCGACGCATACGGCTTGTTATCATGTCTTAGTGTCAGCTAAGTATTTAAATGCGGTTAGGTCTAATACTTTTTTGTCTACGGTGTCTTTTCCTATAATAAACGATTAGTCAGATCAAAACATAAGCAGAGCAGGCGCTAGCCTAACACACTGTTTCAACATTCAAAACAGGCTGTTTTTATTGCATCGTATGCCATTAAAAGTCCTCGGTTCAGAATTATGATGGATTTTGGTTTATTTTGTTTTAAATTGGGACTGGGAATTGTGGGATAGGCTGAGTGAACAGCACAGTAACATAGGCTATAACTTGGACTACGTGTTAATATAAAACAATTCTCCCCCGGGAACATTGTGCTGTTTAAGATGCAGTCTCAACGTTTGAGAAAGAATTCATTGGAGTCCTCATCATCATATTTTCATAACAAATAAAGCTTTAAAAACATGAATGCATTTCAGGTGCCACTCTAATCGATTATGGATTAATCCAAAACTATTCGTCAGATTAGTTAGCATGAAATCGTTGTGTGCCTGCCTGGGACTATGGCTAGCTAGCTCTTCCACCCGGTTTACCCTGTTTTTTAAAAGCCTGTTGGACTTAATGGAACAAGTGCATGGAGATGTGAAGAATGTGATCGATACAGCCAGCCTACGTGAGTAACTTTATCTCTGTGTTATCCAAATGTCATAAAGTTAGCGAGGTTGAGTCTGCTAAAACACCAACACCCCAGAACTCACGGACCCGAGATGGAAGTTTCTCAACCTAGCTTCGCTGGCCCCTTTAGCTGACGGGCTGGCTCTGGTCGGCCGAATATCAATCCAACAGAGGGGGGAAGAATAGAATAGGGCTATATGTCGATTTTGCAACAAATTATTCCGACTTTGCAGTGTGGCTGCTGGCCGTGTTCAATTGGAAACTCATAGAAACTCTGGGGCGATTTTCATCAATCAACCCCACGCACATAACCAGAGAATACCGATATGGTTATACAAATAAGATACCTAAAAACAACTAAGTAGCAACGTTGTGTGAAAAGAGAAATGCAACCAGAATATAACGTTTTTTTCTTTAGTTGTAATAACGTTCGGGAAACTTTGATAACCTGGAGCTAACGTTCTCTCCAGGGTATTAGAAGGTTACTGATAAACTAACCAGCGGCTAACGTTATTTGCTTGCTGGGATTCAACCAGAATATAACGTTTTTTTTCTTTAGTTGTAAAAACGTTAGGGGAACGTTATTTGTTTTGACAACCTGGAGATAAGGTTCTCTAAACGTTATTAGTAGGTTGCTGAAAAACGAACCATAGGGGAACCAAAAGCTAACGTTAGTGAAAGTTAGCAGAACGTTAATTGTTTGCTGGGTATGTGAATTCGTGGTTCAGCGCACACTCACGCACATTTTTACATTGACATAGTGTCGGGCTCAGGTGTCTGTCGAGAGAGAAGAGGGAGAGGCAGTCGTCCTCAGTGCCACATATAGGTAGGCTATAATGTAGTGAACTGGTTAGACGGGTGTGGGGGAGGGGGCATGATCGCACAAGACAATTGCTCTTCATGAAATGGATCTCACATACGGCTGTCGATTTTTAAATGTAGGCTAGGCCTACTACACCACTTGCGAAATCGGACGTGGCACATAGCCTAATTATTAGGCTACTGGATTTAATATAGCAAATCCATGGACTTTGTTCATCCTATATATACAATAAGTATAAAATCCGACAATCCAAAACGATAACGAGATCTCCCAGAAACGAAAAAGGTATAGGGTCACGGTAATGCAGAATGCATGAATCTCTCTCTCTCTCTCTCTTTCTCTCTCTCTCTCTCTCTCTATATATATAGACCTGGCTTTTTACCAAATGGCGAACCTCGAAAATTATTTAGGATATAGAGCCGTGTCCATTACGCACTACAGTTATTTTTTAGGCTATTGTTTTATTTGAGTGTTTTTGTCTATCATGGCAAACATAGTTGAAACGTTCGCTCTAAACTTATGTATTGTTTTAAGAGAATATGCCAATGATAATGGCACTTTGTAAAAACAACAAATTCTTAGGATTTGTCCTCTCACCTGCAGCAGGCCCATTCAAAAGCCCATCAACCTCATTTGCATTTGAAAGAGCCAATCACTAAAGTGACACATTTAGTCTGGAAAAAGTAGCAGGCTAGCCTACTTTATGAGTTTTTTTGACCCCTCTAATAAATTGCCTATAGGCCTACTACGATATGGAGGAAGGGCTGCCTAACTGTTCCCCCTAAGAGTGTTTTCATAAGATAAAATGTTTACGCTATTTAAGTTTAGGATTTGGTAGACAAGACAACCTCGGAAAAGTTCTTCAGATAAACATTTTTTTATTGAATTAAAGGAAAGAAAATGTATCACCGGGGTTTCGGGGCTTGCGAAGGCATTCGTTGATCTTATCGATGCAGTCCTTGCGGCCACTTCTCCCCATCGTAGGAAACTTTCTGTTTAGTGTTGACAACACAAAGGCCTTCACGTTGTGTGGCAGTGCTTGCTTGCCCTTCGATCCATCCCAGTTGGTGGTTTTGCACCTGTCCCTGAGTTATAGTCTATAGCATGGGTCTTCAACCGGGGGTCAAGGTGTTCTGCGTGAATTCATTAATCCAACGTTCTCCGCGATGTCATACCATCAAAATGAAACGATAACGATAATCTTGTGTGTTTGTGTTTCCTTGTGTAAGACAAGTTATATTTACACAAGATGCAGAGACTCTCTGTCTGTATCAGGTTGAGCAAATGAAGCTTTGCCTGAATTTAGCTGAATTTATACCACCAGAGAGGGTTAAAGCGGAGCTTCTCACACTTGAATATTAATTCGCCAATGTGAATGTAACGGTAAACACAGCAACGTTGTATCTAAGACAGCGGCAATATAAACGAAAACTAGATGTACCGCAAAGCGATACACAATATGACCGCCGCTCAGTCCTGCACATTCTCTCCGCAAATATCAATCACGCTTGTGTTTCCATCGCCTACTCCATCCCTACTGCAACTTTTATGTATGTAAATGAGTGTGTGCATGTGTGCGCTTGCTTTTGTGTATGAGTGCTTCTCTGTCTAGTGTGAGTGTGTGTCTGCTTGTGTGTGTGTTTAATGTGTCTCTGAGTATATGTTCACTGTGTTCTCTGCCGTCACTGTCACTCCAATATCAGATAACACACACACACACACACACACACACACACACTCACATGCGCGCGTGTGCACACACACACACACACACACACACACACAAACACACATACACAGGCACACACTCACACACACACACTCGCACACACACACACACACACACACACACACACACACAAACACACACACACAGGCACACCCAGAGAGAGAGAGAGAGAAAGAGAGAACACACACAGAATACACACAGATAACACAGACACAGAGAGATAGAGAGAGAGAGAGAGAGAGAGAGAGACAGAAAGAAAGAGAACACACACAGAACATGCACATACACACATATACACACATGCAAACACACAGATGGGCACACAGAAACACACCCACACACTATAGTACATCACACACACACTCACTTCTCAGCTCCGGTGGTCTCACAAAATGTACTCAAAGATGTGTGTGTGCATGTGTGTGTGTGTAGGTGTGTGTGTGTGTGTGTGTGTGTGTGTGTGTGTAAGGGTGTATGTGTGCATGCGTGTGGGCGTGTTTGTGCATGTGTTTGTATAATGTTTTATGTACATGTGTGTATGTAGTGGTGCGTGTGTGTGTAGGTATGCGTGTGTGTGTGTGTGTATTTATGTGTGTGTGTGTGTGTGTGTGTGTGTGTGTGTGTGTGTGTGTGTGTGTGTTCCTGCATGTTTGTTGCACCCAGAGCAACCATTCTCTTTTATTTTTATCTCTTTTATCTTTTATTATTGATTAAAGGTTTCTAATGGTGTCACTTATATGTTTCTAGGACAAAAACTAGCAGAGATTGAGATGTTTGGAACAGTTTTTGAAATCCCCAGGGGGGGATTTAGACTCCAGATAATACCACCATCTACTGGCCGATGGGTATACAGTCCTGAATGTACACATAAATCCATTTATTTTATAGCCCCCCCATGGATGAAATTCCACAAAACTTGGCATACTCCCAGAGGGTGTCAGGTTAATCATACACATGAAATTTGGTGCAGTTCATAACATCTCATCTGAAGATAGGGGCAATTAAAGCAATATTACATTGCATTTTCAATTTTTACGATGGGGGGGCAAATCACAAATGACTGGTTATAAGCTAAGTTGATGCAAGCTCTAGAGAACAACATACCATAAACATTTTGTCATCCTCGGTGCCACGGTTCAGGTAGTTATGTAGGAAAAACTGTCATTTTTGGGCTTCGGGCGGGGGCAGCGCGGGGGTGGAGTTACCCCCGGGGACGAAACGAAAATTTTCCATAGAACTCTACTGGGGCTACATGCCCACCAAGTTTCATGCGCTCCGGTGTTACGGTGTCCCGGGAATCGTTGACGAAAAATGACGGGAAAAAAGAAAAAAAAAAAAAAAAAAAAAAAAACTTTGACAACAACTATATGACCGCTTCGCTAGCTACGCTAGCGGCGGTCATAATGATAGTAGCAGTGGTATAAACGGGATAATCAACTCCGCGCCGTGCGTTTATAGGAAAATAATGCACTGCAATAATGCCTGTGGCGTCGGGACCTTATTATGACCGCCGCTAGCGTAGCTAGCGAAGCGGTCATATAGTTGTTGTCAAAGTTTTTTTTTTTTTTTTTTTTTTTTTTCTTTTTTCCCGTAATTTTTCGTCAACGATTCCCGGGACACCGTAACACCGGAGCGCATGAAACTTGGTGGGCATGTAGCCCCAGTAGAGTTCTATGGAAAATTTTCGTTTCGTCCCCGGGGGTCACTCCACCCCCGCGCTGCCCCCGCCCGAAGCCCAAAAATTACAGTTTTTCCTACATAACTACCTGAACCGTGGCACCGAGGATGACAAAATGTTTATGGTATGTTGTTCTCTAGAGCTTGCATCAACTTAGCTTATAACCAGTCATTTGTGATTTGCCCCCCCATCGTAAAAATTGAAAATGCAATGTAATATTGCTTTAATTGCCCCTATCTTCAGATGAGATGTTATGAACTGCACCAAATGTCATGTGTATGATTAACCTGACACCCTCTGGGAGTATGCCAAGTTTTGTGGAATTTCATCCATGGGGGGCTATAAAATAAATGGATTTATGTGTACATTCAGGACTGTATACCCATCGGCCAGTAGATGGTGGTATTATCTGGAGTCTAAATCCCCCCCTGGGGATTTCAAAAACTGTTCCAAACATCTCAATCTCTGCTAGTTTTTGTCCTAGAAACATATAAATGACACCATTAGAAACCTTTAATCAACTAGTTTCCAAATATGTTTTAAAAGAGAATGGTTGCTCTGGGTGCAACAAACATGCAGGAACACACACACACACACACACACACGCACACACACACACACACACACATAAATACACACACACACACGCATACCTACACACACACGCACCACTACATACACACATGTACATAAAACATTATACAAACACATGCACAAACACGCCCACACGCATGCACACATACACCCTTACACATACACACACACACACACACACACACACACACACACACACACACACACACACACACACATGCACACACACATCTTTGAGTACATTTTGTGAGACCACCGGAGCTGAGAAGTGAGTGTGTGTGTGATGTACTATAGCCTGTGTGTGTGGGTGCGTTTCTGTGTGCCCATCTGTGTGTTTGCATGTGTGTATATGTGTGTATGTGCATGTTCTGTGTGTGTTCTCTTTCTCTCTCTCTCTCTCTCTCTCTCTCTATGTCTGTGTTATCTGTGTGTATTCTGTGTGTGTTCTCTCTTTCTCTCTCTCTCTCTCTGGGTGTGCCTGTGTGTGTGTGTGTTTGTGTGTGTGTGTGTGTGTGTGTGTGTGTGTGTGTGTGTGTGTGTGCGAGTGTGTGTGTGTGTGAGTGTGAGTGTGTGCCTGTGTATGTGTGTGTGTGTGTGTGCACACGCGCGCATGTGAGTGTGTGTGTGTGTGTGTGTGTGTGTGTTATCTGATATTGGAGTGACAGTGACGGCAGAGAACACAGTGAACATATACTCAGAGACACATTAAACACACACACAAGCAGACACACACTCACACTAGACAGAGAAGCACTCATACACAAAAGCAAGCGCACACTTGCACACACTCATTTACATACATAAAAGTTGCAGTAGGGATGGAGTAGGCGATGGAAACACAAGCGTGATTGATATTTGCGGAGAGAATGTGCAGGACTGAGCGGCGGTCATATTGTGTATCGCTTTGCGGTACATCTAGTTAACACTTAAAACGTGCATTATTTTCATAGAAAACGCACGGTGCTTCGTTGATTATCCCTTACATATCCACCTTAGTTGACCCTTGTGACATTCATTCGATTATAGGGCGAGTTTATGTAACACTATGCAAAGAATTATCAGAAACGAGTTGTATAAAGCAGTTACCCCCCTGTTAATAATAACTTATGTTTAGAATGTGTGCGTTCGTGTTTGTGCGTGCGCGTACGTGCATGCATGTAGGCACTAATGACTGACTGTTCAAATGATAGGCATGATTTTAGGTGTGCCAGGTGTGGGGGTCCGTGCTCAGTCTCTCTCACAGCCAAGGGGTCCTTGGGCTGAAAAAGGTTGAAGACCCCTGGTCTGTATGAGTAAGCGCTTATGCTCTAACCGCATAATAAAAGAAGCACCTGCATTCCACAGCAGTGCTTATGGCAAGGCTATTAACACCTGTCACTGAGCTATGGACAAGCAGTTATGCTCGAAAATTATCATAATAACAGACACACCTAATTGTATGGCTCTATGTTTAAACACATAAAATTAGCAAGCATTTCCTCCCGATAGCAGCAACGTTTGCTTTCTTTTTCTGTCGGTCCGCGGTTGCTTGGTCAATTGCGCAGCAAATTATCAGATCACCGGACCTAATTTCACTCCATGTCTCGCGGACCAGCAGCAGTCTCCACGTTTCGCGGCCCATAGTTTGAGAAACGCTGCATTAAAGTGTCATTTGGTTGTAGGCTATAGCCTATGTTTATCGATTTCTTTGTGTGTTTTTCATTGTAGTGTGTGTGCATTGAGTAGTTCCTTAAAATACGGAACAAAGAGCGTCCCGTAGCCTATCTGTTCAATACGGAAGAAGACTAACTATTACCTATATATTTCTTATAATGAAACGCGAAGAAAAAATACTCGTTTCTCCGCGTTTCCCCCAATTCATGGGTTTCATCAGGTCCCTTTCCACAGGTGTATTAATCAAGCACCATGCAGTCTGCATTGATAATAAAGGTGCTTGATTGTATACACCTGTGGAAAGGGACCTGATGAAACCCATGAATAGCCTACCATGGCGACAAAGAGAAATAAATATGATTTGACATTTAAGCTGATTGCTGACAAATTTGCCACACAATTCGGGAGAAGCAGCGGACAGGAGCGCCACCACAAGCAAGCACTTCTAGCCCAAATTAACATGGCAACGTTGCCTATGACTAAAGTGTCTAAGTAGGCTAGTCCTACTCATATTACATTTGATTGGTAACATGTTTGTAGCGCGCCAGTTTACCCATCCCCTACATCAAAACAGCTTAGAATCACTCAAAGAATCAGCTGTGTCGGCGTTAGGCTGTAGGCGATTTTCTATAACCATTTTCATTCATTTCAACAATGGTTCATTGAAACGTCGTTTGAATAATTTCGCCAGTCATCACCTTCATTGTAATGATTAAATGAGATTAAGGAGTCGACTATTGACGGATATGCGGTCTTCATCATTTTGAAATAAGGGATGAAACTTTCTGCCACCTGGTGGTTGTTTGGGTACATTGCCTTAGCCTCGCAAAAAATCGGCTTGACGGCCTGCGGGATCAGGTGCATTCTCAACCCGTACCCACTGTACCTAGAGTCAAGTAAGCCTAATAAAAAAAACAACGTTTATAATTTGTCAGACGAGTTACAGCAAGTTACTAACGCCTGTGAGTCTGCGCAGTATGATGGGAAGTAAACTAAGGTGACCAGATGTCCGAGACCAAAACTGGGGACATACTGTAATTCCCAAAATGTGGAAAAACGGGGACATTTTCAATTTGACTATCAATCTGGTTGAAATACATACTGTAGATGTTTCTCAGTGTGTGGAAGGCAGAACGCCGAAACGCGTCTGTGTGAATAAATGGTGATTGATTATGCATAGTGCGGCCTGTTTTCTTGTTTTCAATGATAGTTTATACTTTGGCCAGCACTCTAAAAAACGTTAAGTCTTGAGTCTTGAGCCTGCTCCTACCTTTACTACCTTGTAACATCCACATCATTCTGCTGAACTTATGCTAACTGTTTTGCTAGCTTGAGAACAAATCCATGTGCTTTATCTTTGTGAAATATAGCTAATCCTACCAAGGGTGCTTTAAACTGGGCTATCAGTCTTTCTGAATCATTATAATTGGATTTAGAATGAACAAGCAGCAATGAAGAACAAGCAGAACAACCTCTAATCAACAACATTTTATATTTCTTCAAAATCAATGCCATATGAATGAACTACTGGTCACTGCACACACCCTCCCAAAGTTATATTTATTGGTCTGCTTTTAGAGAAGTTAGGGCAGGTGCAGAGAGAAAGCGACAGAGATGCAGATGCAGATAAGAGGAAGCAGACATGTTGATGTGACTGGACCGATTGCTCTGTCACTAGATAAGCCACTTTTTAGAGTTTATTGCAATTCTAAACTAGCCTAGAAATCTAGACGCATCCTAGGGATGGTCTAGGGCAGGGGTACTCAATTAGAAACTCAAAAGGTCCACTTCCCAAATTTGTAATCTTTCCAGGGTCCGGAACAGTGCATTTCCAAAATTAGAAAAAAGTAGGCTAAATAAAAAGGCAGTAGGCCTAAATAAAAGGTTTGTGGATAATTCTGCTCGAAGTGAACATGCTTTGTTTCATAATGACGTTTCACGTTTCCACTTTTGACAAGTGCAACTGTCTCATTACCGCCGCCAGTTATGTTTTCATCAGGGTTTGTTTGTTACCTCCGTCAATTAAGGAGGTTATGTTTTCATCGGGGTTTGTCTGTCTGTCTGTTTGTTTGTTTGTTAGCAAGATAACCTTTTTCTTAAGGAAGAAACAATTACATTTTGAGAGTGATCAGGATCACCATTTGGAATCCAGGAGGCGCTTGGCGAAAGTCTGCGCTCTTGGAGTTAGTTAGAGATTAAACACATTGGTTTCGTTCGTGCTCCCCGCAGGCAGCAATGCATATTTGCCAGTCCTGATGTCGGCTACTCTGTCTGAACTCACGATTTTCGGAATCCAACTTTTGCTTTTTGTCAATTTTGGAGCACACCGTGATATTTGCTTGGCTTGCTAAAGAAACAAATACCGCTCGTAAATCGTTGTTGTAGGCTTACGCTAGCTTTCTGGTGATGTCCTGTGGGTGAGCCCAATGGAACGGACCGATAGGCCACTCGCAGACCAGGCGCTCACAGCTACAAGAGTTGTCATAGTGATGTAGGTTATTCAACCACTGATAGGATATTAGGATTGGGCGCGAGCTACAGTAGATGAGTGATCGGAAGCACAGATAGAAATATCAACCCAATGAAATCTCGCTTGGATCACTATGAAAAAAAAAAAGAATAAAATCTCGATTTTTGCTCGGTCCGGATGTCACTACGTTTGGGTCCGGATCCGGACCGGAGTCCGCCTATTGAGTACCCCTGGTCTAGGGTCACACTGTTAAGGCCAATCCTGCGTCCGGCACCAAGGCAGCAGGTCCAATCAGAACACTCTATCTGTGTACCGAGTCCTTGAGCCCGCTTTGAGCATGGTGACGACAGAGCTGCGAAATAGCAGAACAATCATAGAGAACAACTAAGATGGATGAGGCTAACGAAGCGCACTCGTTTGAATCGGCTTTGTAAGAGTTAGACTTGGGCTTTTCTTTGAAGGTTGAGCAGAAAGAAGCACTCAAGTAATTCGTTTTAAAGACGGATGTATTTGCCGTTTTGCCGACCGGCTACGATTGGTCACAAGTGCTGGCCTATTACGTGCAGAGGCAGTTTGAAAGACACCGGTTCATTCCACCCACAGGCTTCAGCTCTGTGAATGGTCCGACTCCAGACTATACATTTAGGGCCAGATGTACTAAGACAGCGCAAATAGCGAGTTTTTGTATGCGCAGAGTGCGAACGCTGTGCTTTGCTATATTGCGTGGTATTTACTAAGCTGTCACTACAATACGTTAATTGCGTTCAGTGCCGCCCGTTCCCGCCCCCTGTATCACGCCAATTGCGCATGCAAAGCTGAACAACTAGCGCAGTTGAATATTGCAGCAATAAAAATAATCAAAGTTTAGCGGTCATACACGATTCAAAGAGATATCAACGAGCAGCGATAGACAGAGTAGGCCTAGCAGTTCTTCAAATCCACTTAAAAAATACTTGAACTATTTACTGCACGTAGACTTGGGATATGACTTAATGCCTAGTCTAACAGATTGGGAAGTGTAGGCTATGTCGTAAAAGAGAAAATACGATTTTAGAGAGGCAAACAAAAGTTAAGGTTGCTTCTGACATAGTACAATGAAGAAAACGAATGCTCTGAATATTGATTCAGCTGTCTCTAAAAGTTTTTCTAATAGACGCATTTAACCGCAATCTGGATTACACCTGCTTTCAGAAGGCGGAAGTTTTTCAACGCAAAATAGACGTGCGCTGTTTTCATACATCTGGCGGAATACTTAATCAATCGCTATTAGCACCTCTCCTCCCCTGTACTTGCGCGTTACACCCATTTTCACCTGATCCGCCCAGGAATTAATATGCATGACACGGAAAAGCGCAAATAGCCATTTTCAGCTCCCACGGCAGGCAGTCTGCGCGTTTCCCTCATTGCGGCTTGTTTGTACATATCCTCCCCATTTTTATACGCGCACGTTACGCCTGAAATTGGCGCAAAACGTTAGTACATCTGGCCCTTAATGTATAGTTCGGCTTGCCAGGCTAATTCTAAACTTGAGTTAAAACAAACAAGTGACATGACCTTCTACAAATTGCTGTGTCATAAGCGCCTCTGGTTTAATCTGCTCTTGGATTTCACCTTGATCTCAGTTGCTGTGTCTTCATGACTTATCGTATTAGCCACTAGAGGGCACTTTAGCTTTAACTGCATCAGCTTAGTCTTGACTCTTGGCACATATTAAATTTAAGAAAGGATCGGAACGGTTTTGAAGAAATACAGCAATGTTATCCCTCTTTATTACAGGCTCTTCACAATGCAAGTAGAACGCCCCATTGACTTGAATGGGATTTCCCAACGTTCTACCGGTCATTATTTCTTGATAGAGGACCTCTGAAAAAAATAATGACCGCTGTCAATGGCAACGGAGTGTGTGCTTCTAATTCAGGTCTTTCGTATCACTCCGCGTTGAAATTTCGTTGAAAGTGAAAGACAGCTAGTAAGAGGTTACCTAGCAACCTCTCAAACTGTCACGTTCTATCTGCATGGCGAACTATTTTGTTAGCAGAGGCCACGAAACTGTAGCTAAAGACACATTGATGTAAGTTTCTTCTCGTTTTGGCAAGTAGCCGTATACTGGCCCTCATTTATCAACAGAGCGTACTGACCAGCGTATATCTGAGCGCAGAAATCATCTTACGATGGGGCTCACGTGTGATTCATCAAACTTTCGTATCACTCCAATTCCAGCGTAAGAATGAACGTTTGTTGATAAATGTGGCGGCTGGAAACAAGCGTGATTTAAATATCACGCCCCTATATTATACTCGTTTTAATGGCCTCGCCCCTAGAATTTACGACATGAAGGTGCATTATACGTCCAAAAAAGATCATTAGTGATCTCGAGCCACAGTGACGTCCAGCTGAACCTTGTTAATTTTGACGACATCAAGGAAGGCGGGAAACTAGAGCGATTTGAGCGCAACAGACTTTATTTTCGCAGAGACAACGCATCATACTATAAATACATTAATTACAAAACTGTACAACACTGACATTTTCCCAGTGAAATGTAAAATATATATGCCTAGGCCTAATTCATGAATGTTGCGTTTGCCAAAGAGAAAGTAATCATCGCCTATGGCTATTCTAAGCCATGAAATGTGTCAATATAATATGCTACATTACAGCAAATAGGCTGCACATGTTCAGGAAAGGTGTTATGTCCGAGATAGTCCATCAATTCAACTATTCAACTTTCTAATGCACCGCCGATTTACTGCTGCGCGATTCTATGCCGCCTGAAAAACGTACACGAGTTGAGACTAGACGTGAGATTTGAGCGTAGCCACAAGCGTAACGTCTGTTTTACAGAAACGTACGCCTGTTTTACGCCTGTTTTTGGTCGTACGCTCGTTTGATAAACCTGAGCACCTTGTGCTCCCACCAACCAGCCTGACAGCAGCATTTCCTGTAACAAGTACAAATTAACTCATTGAATGCCGCATTGTTTTTGGAAGCTATGTCCCAGAGTGCCGGCAAGCTAGATCGTTGTTGACTATGTTTGTAGAGCCACAGCGTATTCTATGTTATAGTTATGGACATATACTATGGCTCATTTGAAACGTAAGACTCTGAGCTCTCAGTGGGTGAAAACCGTTTATCTCTACGTGTCTCCATTCCTGAGAAATCGCAAGCTAAACAGTGGCTAGTTTTCATCAAAATCCCTGTTGTTCCTCTAGAAACGGAGATATAAGCCACTTAAGACAGACGTACATTTACGGATTGTAGGATTTCATGAGTTTTTGATCGTCATCTACTTCAGTTCTCTTCATGATAGACTTCCAAAAATCACACACAAGGTGAGTTAGAGTGTCTAGTTTCGTAATTTTAAAAAAAAGCGAAAAACGCAACATTGCGTTGTTGGCACTCTACGCATGGGAGCTAAAAACGCAATATTACGTTGTTGGCACTCAATGAGTTAAAAGGTGTAAATTAGAATGAGTCAGAATATAGTCAGCAAACTGGCATGACAGTATTACATCACATTGGAGGTATTCTAATACTCAAAGGGTTACCATCATTAGGTTCAATGGATTATTGTGATGGTTCTTACTTACCTGAGCACACCACACCAGCATCTTCACCATGGTGACAGTCATGTGTTCCTAAGCCACTATGGGAGCACTCTGAAAGGGATCCTTCAGAACCAGAGCAGCGGACTTGATCCATCCAGATCTTCCCACTGCCACTGCCAAAGTGTGCTTCAATGGGAGCAGACACAGCACCTCCACATCCCAGCTGTCTACACACCACCTGTGCATCACTCATGTCCCAGCTATCATCACACACAGTGCCCCACTGGTTGTTGTGGTAGACCTCCACTCTACCTGAGCAATTAGTGTTCCCACCAACCAGCCTAACAGCATCTGTAACAAGTACAGATTGCAGGGTGTAGAATGGGAGCGAATATAGTCAGCACTCATGACTGTATTACATCACATTGGAGGTATTCTAGTACTCAAAGGGTTACTATCATGGTTACCAGTTAGCATTTCGCTAGCTGAGCTGCGCCCACTAAGCGGGATAATGTATCGCATCGGGAAAAATAAGGACCTTCAGTGCGAAACAAGACCCCTCCGCTTCGCGTCGGGGTCTGGTTCGCCCTGTCGGTCCTTATTTTCCCGATAATGACCAGCGTTCTATACATTATCCCTTACACATAATTGGCAAGCTTGTATGGTATTCATTTCCAAGAAAGTATTTGAATGTTTGAATTAAATGCTAAAATGACATAACATGGGAAACTGTTCTGCTTTTCCTGCTCTGTTGGCCAAGGTGAAATGACTGTTTTCCCATTGTCATAAAAAAGACACGCAGGTTGTAAATAGCCAATATGCCGATTTTGCCTCTTGACTGCATATGTCACTCAGGGTAAGGCCACATACAATAAACTTGAAGCTTGAAATCATCCTGTAAATTTAGCCTAATATTTTTCATATATGTTGTTAATATAATATCTACAGTTGACTCATAGGCTACTCAGTCAGTAGGGTACGGTATGGCATTCACAATATAACATAGCCCATTCTTAATCTAGGCTATAAATGAAACGCATCCTTTATTTTTTGGCAGATGTTAATGTTGATTGCATAATAAGTCTGTGTAAGACTTTAAAAAACAAATATCTGACACGCATTCCTCATTATGGCTGAGATATCACAGTTGTGGTTCCCAGGCAGTTTAACTAGAGGCTAACAAACCATGTAATCATCATACACACACACACACACACACACACACACACACACACACACACACACACACACACACACACACACACACAGCGCAGAAATCATCTTACGATGGGGCTCACGTGTGATTCATCAAACTTTCGTATCACTCCAATTCCAGCGTAAGAATGAACGTTTGTTGATAAATGTGGCGGCTGGAAACAAGCGTGATTTAAATATCACGCCCCTATATTATGCTCGTTTTAATGGCCTCGCCCCTAGAATTTACGACATGAAGGTGCATTATACGTCCAAAAAAGATCATTAGTGATCTCGAGCCACAGTGACGTCCAGCTGAACCTTGTTAATTTTGACGACATCAAGGAAGGCGGGAAACTAGAGCGATTTGAGCGCAACAGACTTTATTTTCGCAGAGACAACGCATCATACTATAAATACATTAATTACAAAACTGTACAACACTGACATTTTCCCAGTGAAATGTAAAATATATATGCCTAGGCCTAATTCATGAATGTTG
Organism: Sardina pilchardus; assembly: GCF_963854185.1. Classification (NCBI taxonomy): domain Eukaryota; kingdom Metazoa; phylum Chordata; class Actinopteri; order Clupeiformes; family Clupeidae; genus Sardina; species Sardina pilchardus. Next base: position 19,242,222 of record NC_084996.1, on the reverse strand, counting down.
CGTTTGCCAAAGAGAAAGTAATCATCGCCTATGGCTATTCTAAGCCATGAAATGTGTCAATATAATATGCTACATTACAGCAAATAGGCTGCACATGTTCAGGAAAGGTGTTATGTCCGAGATAGTCCATCAATTCAACTATTCAACTTTCTAATGCACCGCCGATTTACTGCTGCGCGATTCTATGCCGCCTGAAAAACGTACACGAGTTGAGACTAGACGTGAGATTTGAGCGTAGCCACAAGCGTAACGTCTGTTTTACAGAAACGTACGCCTGTTTTACGCCTGTTTTTGGTCGTACGCTCGTTTGATAAACCTGAGCACCTTGTGCTCCCACCAACCAGCCTGACAGCAGCATTTCCTGTAACAAGTACAAATTAACTCATTGAATGCCGCATTGTTTTTGGAAGCTATGTCCCAGAGTGCCGGCAAGCTAGATCGTTGTTGACTATGTTTGTAGAGCCACAGCGTATTCTATGTTATAGTTATGGACATATACTATGGCTCATTTGAAACGTAAGACTCTGAGCTCTCAGTGGGTGAAAACCGTTTATCTCTACGTGTCTCCATTCCTGAGAAATCGCAAGCTAAACAGTGGCTAGTTTTCATCAAAATCCCTGTTGTTCCTCTAGAAACGGAGATATAAGCCACTTAAGACAGACGTACATTTACGGATTGTAGGATTTCATGAGTTTTTGATCGTCATCTACTTCAGTTCTCTTCATGATAGACTTCCAAAAATCACACACAAGGTGAGTTAGAGTGTCTAGTTTCGTAATTTTAAAAAAAAGCGAAAAACGCAACATTGCGTTGTTGGCACTCTACGCATGGGAGCTAAAAACGCAATATTACGTTGTTGGCACTCAATGAGTTAAAAGGTGTAAATTAGAATGAGTCAGAATATAGTCAGCAAACTGGCATGACAGTATTACATCACATTGGAGGTATTCTAATACTCAAAGGGTTACCATCATTAGGTTCAATGGATTATTGTGATGGTTCTTACTTACCTGAGCACACCACACCAGCATCTTCACCATGGTGACAGTCATGTGTTCCTAAGCCACTATGGGAGCACTCTGAAAGGGATCCTTCAGAACCAGAGCAGCGGACTTGATCCATCCAGATCTTCCCACTGCCACTGCCAAAGTGTGCTTCAATGGGAGCAGACACAGCACCTCCACATCCCAGCTGTCTACACACCACCTGTGCATCACTCATGTCCCAGCTATCATCACACACAGTGCCCCACTGGTTGTTGTGGTAGACCTCCACTCTACCTGAGCAATTAGTGTTCCCACCAACCAGCCTAACAGCATCTGTAACAAGTACAGATTGCAGGGTGTAGAATGGGAGCGAATATAGTCAGCACTCATGACTGTATTACATCACATTGGAGGTATTCTAGTACTCAAAGGGTTACTATCATGGTTACCAGTTAGCATTTCGCTAGCTGAGCTGCGCCCACTAAGCGGGATAATGTATCGCATCGGGAAAAATAAGGACCTTCAGTGCGAAACAAGACCCCTCCGCTTCGCGTCGGGGTCTGGTTCGCCCTGTCGGTCCTTATTTTCCCGATAATGACCAGCGTTCTATACATTATCCCTTACACATAATTGGCAAGCTTGTATGGTATTCATTTCCAAGAAAGTATTTGAATGTTTGAATTAAATGCTAAAATGACATAACATGGGAAACTGTTCTGCTTTTCCTGCTCTGTTGGCCAAGGTGAAATGACTGTTTTCCCATTGTCATAAAAAAGACACGCAGGTTGTAAATAGCCAATATGCCGATTTTGCCTCTTGACTGCATATGTCACTCAGGGTAAGGCCACATACAATAAACTTGAAGCTTGAAATCATCCTGTAAATATAGCCTAATATTTTTCATATATGTTGTTAATATAATATCTACAGTTGACTCATAGGCTACTCAGTCAGTAGGGTACGGTATGGCATTCACAATATAACATAGCCCATTCTTAATCTAGGCTATAAATGAAACGCATCCTTTATTTTTTGGCAGATGTTAATGTTGATTGCATAATAAGTCTGTGTAAGACTTTAAAAAACAAATATCTGACACGCATTCCTCATTATGGCTGAGATATCACAGTTGTGGTTCCCAGGCAGTTTAACTAGAGGCTAACAAACCATGTAATCATCATACACACACACACACACACACACACACACACACACACACACACACACACACACACACACACACACACACACACACACACACACACACACACACACACACACACACACACACACACACACACACACACACACACACACACACACACACACACACACACACACACTTACCTGGAGTTGTTGGAGCAGGAGTTTTATTTGGAAGGACTCCTTTATTGCTCAGATCTGTAGGGGGAGTGGCTCTTTTAGTACAATGGATGATCATATAATTAAATGTGACCATTCAAAGCGAAATCAGTCGTTTTGCGCACAACGTTATTTTGAGAAAATCAACAATAACAAACTTCCGGGTTAAAATGTAAAATTATGTACAGTATACAGTCTACAGTTTCATATCGTGAACGCATTTCACAGAAAAACCTACGTTTTGACTGTTAAACCCGGCGAAGATTCAACACATTTGCTGTCATTCCCGTTGTGCACGCGCCGCTTAAAAAGGTGATTTCTCCTCTTCTGGCATATCGTGACAGGAGAACCATGTCAACTTTGGATGCGGTTATCTTAGCGATAGTTTGTGTAATACCCTCGATATACATATCGTTGGAAAGCTTAGTGTATGGCCGTTCACGTGAGCACACTAACTTAATTTAATAAATTTTACAGAAACGACTGGTTCCGCTTTACAGGGTCACAAATGCTATAATAGTTAATACTAGTAGAATTAAATTATTTACCTGCACAGTATGCCAACTGACATGTCGTAGCTTTCTCAAATTTGTAAACAGTGTAGTTTCCAGGACAAGCTTTAACCTGTATGGGGGGTGATTTGAAGTGGCAGCAGTTGCTTTGCCAGTGTCCACACACCTCCCTGGTCACAATGCCATCCTCTGGTTGGGGGTGAGAACCCTTCATCCAGAGGGGTGCATTAGTACCACAGCGCTCCTTGGGCACACAAACGTTAGGCATCCGCACACTCACTTCCTGGTAGACCATCAGGTACCAGCCCTGCCACTGGACATCCCGGTCACACCTGCGCACTGATTGGTCCAGGTTGGTGGTGGCCCTCCAGGGATCATTCAGCACAGTGTAGTCGTGGCAAGGATCACTCTGTGTATCTGATGGGGCTTAGGTTACACACACACACACACACACACACACACACACACACACACACACACACACACACACACACACACACACGTTGATTGTATAACTAATCGGTAGGGCTTTAGAAAACAAATATCTGACAGGGTCTTACTCGCATTCCATCAGTATGGTTGGGACAACACAGTTCTGGTTTCCAGGCAGTATAACTATGAATTAGCTGATCTTGTGTGACTCATTACACCATAAATCACCTTCAACTTAGTGTTCAGCTGTGTAGTAAACTCCAAAAGTTCCATTTCAATATGGTTCTAAAGTGCAGCTCAGTTAGCACAATGCTAACTGACAGAGCAATCGGCTTATTAAGACCCAGTTGTGTTCTCTGGCTATGATCAGAGAGATTAACACATGCCCACCAGGTGGAGGCTAAGAGGCCATGTGATCCTCATGCGCGCGCGCACACACACACACACACACACACACACACACACAAACATACACACACACACAAACAAACATGGAGAGACACGCAGACTCATCCACACACACAACAGTTGAAAGAGCAGGAGTTTCAGTTGAATGCTGATGCATACCCACAAGTGGAAAGTAGGTATGGTCGCACTTCCACAGTTTGAAAACACACATTAGTTTTCTCTTGTAGACACACAGATGCACACATACTGTACACCTACCTGGAGCTGTTGGAGCTTGAGTTTTAGTTGGAAGGACTCCTTTATTGCTCAAATCTGTGGGGAGAGGGGATCTTTAATTACAATGATATTAACTAAACCTCGGAGGACAGTATATAATATTAACAACTGAGAAATTGTATAATAGTTAATACTAGTAGAATTAGATGAAGTTTAAGTTAGACACACACACACACACACACACACACACAGTTGCAATGGTCACAGGATGCACACGCAAAATGCACCCTTAAAATCACAGTGAAATACTGCTCTATAGTCTTAAAGGAAAACTGGTGATTTTTCAGAGATCTCTGAGGTACTATCGGTATGAAAAAAAAGGAGCAAAACAAAACAAAACTGGAAAAGCACTCAGAGAGCGCAAACCTCCGCCAAGCGATAACAAAACCGCCCCCTGGATCTGAACAGCGATACCGGTCACTTCCAAAAGTTAATCTTTTCTTCCTTGTGTCATTTCAGACCTTCCCTGAAAATTTCATCGAAATCCATCCATAACATGTTGAGTTATTTTGCGAACAAACAAACAAACAAACAGACAAACAAACCCTGATGAGAACATATTACCTCCTTGGCGGAGGTAAAAATGGCCGGAGGTTAAACGGAGGTCACACGGGTGGCCCGTATGTCTGATTCACATAACCGGACATTTGGAACCACAAACGTACCCGGCTGTTACACCACCCCTCTACCTACTGTAGTGTTACCTACGTTTTTTATTGTATGTTAATGAGCTGAGTCTGAACGAAGCGAAGAACCTGCGGTTAAAATTCACACCAAGCGTCACAGATTAACAACATTTGCGTTGTTAACGTTCGCTACAACGTTGTATGATAAAGCTGGATTTGTTTGACTCCCTCCGCAATTACGTTGTATGGAATAAAACTAGATGTACCGCAAAGCGATACACAATATGACCGCCGCTCAGTCCTGCACATTCTCTCCGCAAATATCAATCACGCTTTTGTTTCCATCGCCTACTCCATCCGCTACTGCAACTTTTATGTATGTAAATGAGTGTGTGCATGCGTGCGCTTGCTTTTGTGTATGAGTGCTTCTCTGTCTATGAGTGTGTGTGTGTGTGTGTGTGTGTGTCTGCTTGTGTGTGTGTTTTATGTGCCTCTATGTGTATATGTTCACTGTGTTCTCTGCCGTCACTCCAATATCAGATCACACACACACACACACACACACACACACACACACACACACACGCAGGCACACACACACGCGGGCGCTCGCACACACACACACAGGCACACACTCACACACACACACACACACACACAAACACACACACACACACAGGCACACAGAGAGAGAAAGAGAGAACACACAGAATACACACAGATACAGTAACACAGACGCAGAGAGAGAGAGAGAGAAAGAAAGAGAACACACACAGAATACACACAGAACATGCACATACACACATATACACACATGCAAACACACACATGGGCACAAAGAAACGCACCCACACACACACTGCAAAAAGTGATTTTTAAGAAAGGGAAATGTACTTATTTTGGGGAAATTAATCTGGGTTTTTTTCTAGTTTTGAGCACTAATAGAAAAAATACCTTGTTAGTGGAAAAAAGTCAAGCTTGTTTTTAGAACATATACCTTCCTTTTTCTAGGCAAGAATTTGCAGCTTATTTTGAGTTCAATGATCTAGAAATAAGCTAGACTTACTTTTGTGCAGTGTCTGAGCAACCACATTGTCTCCTTATTTTAAGACATATATATTCTTGATTTAAGAATGATATTTTCTTAAATCAAGTCCACAGTGAGCAATGTCAAACAAACATCAAAAATCAAAATCTGACCAAGTATTATTAATCTTATATTAAGAATGAAAATCTTATTTTAAGTATATGAAAGACTTAGTGTTCGTTCAATAGATCATTTTACTTAATTTAAGAAGACTTTGACTTAGGCCTATTTTAAGAAGTCTAAATCAGACAAATGAAAGCCTACTTAACACACTGGCAGACAAATTTGCTTGTAATAAGGTAAATTTGCTTAATGCACTGGCGGACTAATTTGCTTTTTTTCAGAATGACACATCTTAAAACAAGTCAAACTCTTCTTAATTTAAGTCTAAATTCTTAATTTAAGAGTAAATCTCTTCAGGACTAGATTTTTATCTTGATATAAGATTAATAAAACTTCGTTATTGTATTAGATCAACAGTTTTTGCAGTGTGAAAAAAATAGCATTAAATCTAGACATGGTTTGATCTTAGATCACTTTGCTGCAACATCAGAATCATGCTCACTTTCAAATTAAGATTTTTAAAGCAAGCGGGAGAATGGATGAGTCCAAACAAATGTGTCATCAAAATCAACGTTATTGTCAATAGTCAAATAATACATAAGTGCATTTATCTACAATACTTGAAATTGCAGTACCATTACAATAAAATGGAATCAACAATGAGGAGAAATGCAAAGTAGGCTACATTTATTATTTATTTGGATTACCACCCTCCCCCTTCCGGTTGGAAAGCAGTTGGTACGTTCCAGCTCTTTCGTTTGAATCAAGTTTTGGGCGCGTACCACTAATAACGTATGCATTGCATTTGATAGAAAAGTGACCGCAAAGAGGAATAGCCACAGAATTTGTCTGACATGGACGATTTCGACGAGGTAACGCTGGCCACGTTCAGAGGTATGTATCGATACTGTTTATTTCAACTTACATTTCAACATGAAGTATAAGCTATAACTAGCTAGTTCATCAAGTTCATGCTATGGCGCTAGTTAGCATTGCTAGGTGTCGTTAACTAGCATATTTTTTACACAAATGTTGCTGTTGCAACGTAGATGGAATATTATCCTCCCTTGTAAGTCGTTTTGGATAAAAAAAAATATCTGCTAAGAGCTAAATGACTAGCAGCTAAATGTAGATATTGACCTGTGTGTGATTTATACTCAACAGCAGCTAATATCACTGAGGATATCCTGCGCACACTGTCTAGAGATGACATTAGGGATCTCTTTCCTGGTCCAGAGCACTTTCTTCGACGAAAAGATGTTTGGCTCAAAATCCACGTGGAGGACCATGTAAGAAGCACTACAGTAACTAGCACTTAAGTACTGTTAATTAAGCAGTCACAAGATTCATTTATTCTGGTAGCCTACATATCTTGTGTATTCATTTAGTGCTTAATATGTTAATATTTTGATATCTTTGTTGATGTTCTTATTTACAGGTGGATGAGGACCCCTCTGCAATGGCTAGGTCATCAACGGCTCCATGTGATGTCGTGTCTCCCAGCAATGTTTTAAAATTCTCCAGTATGCAGTATGTTATCTTTACTGACAGTGAGCTTGAGCAGGTGAGACGTTCATATTTTGAGAAGCAGAGACTTGGAAAAGAACAAGAGGTCACTTTGTCGAAGGAGCTTTACTGCCGCCTCGTCCGAAACACAATGACAAACATGATAGCCATTGCCCGTGCATCTCAGGACTCCCGTTATCCAACAAAACATGAGGTCACTTCCATGGCTAAGCGTCTAGTAGAGTATTACCCAATGATAAAGGACAACTCATCAGACAGTGTGTGGGTATGCACAAATTCTTGTCATTATAGTTTTAGAGATGAAAATGGCGTTGCTTTGCCTGTCTAAATGAGATGTATATCTTTACAGGAAGATGTGTCTAAGAGACTCATGAAGAGACTATCAAACATTAAAAGTCCTGTCAAATCCAAAGCCCCACCTGCCAAGAAGCAGCGCCCAGATGGGGATGCTGATGAGAGTCTTAGCTCTAGCATCAGTGATTGTGATTCCAGCGCTTCTACAGTCATCTTGGAAACATCACTCAGGGCGAGTACCCCGAAAAGAGACGACCAAGTATCACAACTGGGGGACAGCGAAGATGAGCCATACACACTCACAGGTATATTACATTTGATTTGCATGTCAAACTATTTGGATTAAGTGGGTTTCAGGTAACATAGTTTGAGTGGTAGGTTGCATTTTATTGTAATACAGTCTGCCTGCACTGCAGTCTCTTGTTTTCCTTATTTTCAACTATGCCATCAGAGGTCATTAGCTGAAATGTGTAAAATTATCCAGTGACCAATGACCATTAGTCTGACTAAAGAACCTACACTACCGGTCAAAAGTTTACCGTTGGCTGTAAAAAAGTTACAATTACAGCCAGGCAGATTTCTGATGAACTGTGATAGCCTGTTTCTCTATTCTTTGCAGTTCCTGAGCTTATGGATAGAGAGAAGACGCAGGCGCAGCATCATCACACACTGCAGATGATGTTTAAGTCGAAGAAGCCTAATAAGGCTGCTGTCTCACAACTGCTTAACCTAGAGTTTTCAGCCCGTAGAAAGTTTATTGATTCGGATACCATCAGAGAGCAAGATAGGCCTGGCAAGATACTTGAGGCCTACCCATGCTTCCGGGATCTTGACCATGTAAGACAACTTTTATCAGCCATACAACTCTTCTCTCTATCTCTCTTTCCCCTTTTTTCTCTCATCTTTCAATCCTCTCTCATCCCGGTTATTACTATTGAAACAGTAATTCGTTTTCTCTGTTGTGTTTCTTTTCCATTTCAGATCATGGATGAGTTTCGTCGAATTGTTGAAAAGGACAACATTGACTTCTTGAAAGACTTGAGAGAAAGATGGGATTCGTTCTATGGTAAGGTCCAATACTATGGAGTGGTGAAGCATGTAATGAAGGCCCCCCTGACCATGGACGGCGGTGAGTTATATGGTGTGGTGGGTTTAGTGATGAGAATATTGAGTTCAGTGCTTATTTTTCATATCTGATTTTGTTTTCTTTTGATCTAGTTGAACATGCCATCGCCGTCTTCACCGCTTTACCGCAGCTCTTTCCATCAAACTCGAAGGCGCGCAGCCAAATTGAGGCAATTTTCCACGTTTTAACGGTGGGTCAGACATAAGTTATGTTTCCTTTGTAAGGGCTGGTGTACACACATGCAAACATGGCTCAAACTGACAGAGGCTAGCACATCAATTGCATGTAAAACAAACTACGAAACAGCAGTCATGTTTGATTTTGTCCACTTTCTCCAATTGCAGCCCTCGGAGAATCCGGACGCTTTCCTGCGCACACAAGCATACCCAGTTGTCCTGTTGGGAGAAGAAAACTGCCTTCTCGCCATTGGAGCAACAACATTGTGCACGTTTCCACGCAAGAAATTTCACGAAACGCTGCTTTACCTCATGGGCTGCTACTACGTTTTCCACCTACGTTATCCAAAGACAATCTGCACACTGCTCTCGGTGATACAGACTGAAGTGGTCGGGGACACACTCCATGATGGCGATGTCACCCCTTCCTACAGGAAGGCCATTGGAGAGTGGAAGGCCTTCTCAGAATGAATAGGTGTTAAACTGACACTCTTTCACATGTTCTATTCCTCTTTCTATGTTTCTTTCCCCTTCTTCTCTTTCATCTCTCTCTCCCTCCTTTGTTCCCCTACTCTCTGTCTTCCCACCCCAAACTCTCTGTCCCTCTTTCTCCGTCTCTGTCCACTCTCCCTCTTTCTCTATCTGTCAACTGCTCAGTCTTGCTATCTCTTTTTATCTCTGTCCCCTTCCTCTTTCGATCTTTCTCTGACTCTCTTTCTCCTTCAATTCTCTCTTCCTCCCCTTTCTCTTCTCTTCTTCCTCACCTCTTTCTACATCTCTCCCTCCCTTCCTCTCTCTTTATCTCTTTTTATCTCTGTCCCCTTCCTGTTTCTATCTTTCTCTGACTCTTTCTCCTTCAATTCTCTCTTCCTCCCCTTTCTCTTCTCTTCTGCCTCACCTCTTTCTACATCTCTCCCTCCCTTCCTCTCTCTTTACCACTCCCAGCCTAATTAAGCATCATGGAGATTGTTTTATTGTGGGGTTCTTGTTTGTTTGTTTTTGTTTTTCCTTCAGAAAAAACTGTTAATGTGAATCTGTTGTGATGAGAGTTTGCCTGCCCCAACCTGTTCACATGTTGGTTTAAAAGTGATCATTGATGTACTTTGATACTCCAAGATCATAGTGAAAGTTTGCTTTTTGTGGCATGTGTGCCCTACGAGATAATACATGGTTTGTGACCAACTGTGGTAAGAAGTAAAACAGCCTAAAATTCAGCTTGTGCACTGCATTGATGGTAGCCCATATTGTCTCATTTCAAGATCATTTTACTCACCATGTTCTTCTCAATACAAGAGGGAATTTCTGAATATAAGCACCACAAGCTATTTGTACAGGCTAATATCAAGCAAAACATTCTTATTTACTGTTTTTTGATTCAAGACTTATTGTCTACTATAAGCAAATGTCCCTTCTTTCCAGCAATAAAAGCTTGTGAACTGCATTGATGGTAGCCCATATTGTCTCATTTCAAGATAGTTTTACTTAACATTTCTCCTCAATACAAGAGGACATTTCTCAATATAAGCACCACAAGCTATTTGTACAGGCTAGTATTAAGCAAAACATGCTTATTTACATTTTTTTGATTCAAGATGTATTGTCTACTATAAGCAAATTTCCCTTCTTTCCCATTACTGAATATGAGCTATATCGCCTTATTTTGAGTTAAAGGTTGGCCTAGTTTTAAGAATGCAGGTGGCAAGAATTTTATACTAACTTCAAGAATTCTTACCAAGAAAAAAATGCTTACCCCATTGGCAGATTTTTTTGCTTGAAATACATGATTTTAACCTCATTTTAGGGATTTTTTTCTTGTTTCAAGAGGGGCATTTTTTGCAGTGCACACACACACACACAGGCTATAGTACATCACACACACACTCACTTCTCAGCTCCGGTGGTCTCACACAGTGCTGTTTCTCACAAAACGTACTCAAAGATGTGTGTGTTTGTTTGTGTGTGTGTGTGTGTGTGTGTGTATGTGTACTGTGCATCTGTGTGTGTGTGTGTGTGTGTGTGTGTGTATGTGTGTGTGTGTGTGTGTGTGTGTGTACTGTGCATCTGTGTGTGTGTGTGTGTGTGTACTGAGCGTGTGTGTGTGTGTGTGTAAGGGTGTATGTGTGCATGCGTGTGGGCATGTTTGTGCTTGTGTTTGTGTAATTTTTTAATGTACATGTTTGTATGTGCTGGTGCGTCACTATTTGCATGAGCCACAACTGAAAAGACTTCCGAACATGTTTGATATTGTCGTAACGGCAAAACTAGAAAAAGATTGACTCCGACGGACTTAAAACCGCTAAGATTGGCACCTTACACTAAAGGATTTAGATGACGGGAGCGCGCCGAGATTCTAGTTCAACTCCCAAGATTTCCGCCCGATTTTGGAAATTTAAGGCTGGCTTACATTGCACGATTTTGGTCTGTTTTAACAGTCGGCGACTAAATTGACAAAATCGGGCGGAAATTTCCAAAATGATGCTTCATCCGTGGTCTTCACGTTCTCTTCCTCCCTCCACTTCCTTGTCCTTTGACCTCAACATACGATTGGCTCATTCACAAACTTTACAGAAATAAAGTAAATTCACAAAACCTTTGTGTAACTCTTTCTTCCTAATATTACAGGCATTTTTAACACATTTGCACATATATTATTACACAACAAATACTTAACATTTGAAATGCTATATTCAGTTAAAGAGTCACTTCACCCCATAACTCCACCCACTTCACATTTCTGAAAACGGCTTTCAAAATGGGCGAGACGTTCTGAAATTTCAACCATGGTGATTTCGTGTCAATCTGGGAATGAGTGCTGCAGACATGGCTTATCACAGGTAGGCTAATCAAGGCAGCAGGTGTTGGGGCGTTTCAGTCCTAATTTGTAACGACCCGGTGACGTAGTGTCGGACTAGAAGTGCAGGACAACGTCAGCATTCCAATAGTATTTTGGACCAACATGCCATGGCACGTTTTCAAACGGTAGTATGCGCGAGAGAGCAATATTTCCAATACAAAATCAGACGAAATGTTACTTTTGTCGAGAAACACGATTTTTGTCAATATTAACCCTGGTAATAGTACAGTTCACCACTTATGAGTATTTTCAATCAATCAACAGCTCAAAAAACCTATATTAGGGTGCAGTGACCCTTTAAACATGAACATTACTCAATACATTTCTCTTATTGAGCAAAATCAAAACCTCATTGTTGGTCAATGAATTTTAACTTTTTAACCTATTTATTAAACTATGAAATTATTTATTCAAACCTGTGTATCTTAACCATAAATGAATTTCAACAGGGTTACAGTAGGTTTTTTTTTTTTTTTTTTTTAAGAAACAATTTTTGATACATTGTTAAAGAAATGTGTACAAGGAATGGGGCAGTCAAGCAATGTGTGAACCTTTACACCACATACTGATTAGTGAAGGATTTTTGCATGGAACATTATTCACTATATGGCAAGAGTCAACAGAGATTGTAATGAGCTAGGGGTCAGATGCCAATTTGTAATGTCTCAAGTGTAAATACAATATGGATGAAAAAGGTTGATGACCGTCACCGAGCTACAGAGCATCAACAGACCTAATAGTATTCAATCAAATTCGGTCATTGCATTCATTGGGTGTCATTGCACTCATCAGGTTAAGTGGATGATTATGTAACCTGCACTAACCTGAGCACACCACACCAGCATCTTCACCATGGTCACAGTTGTGTGTTCCTAAGCCACTATGGGGGCACTCTGTAAGGGATCCTTCAGAACCATAGCAGTGGACCTCATCCATCCAGATGTTCCCACTGCCTCTGCCAAAGTGGGCTTCATTGGGGGCAGAGACAGCACCTCCACATCCCAGCTGTCTACACACCACCTGTGCATCACTCATGTCCCAGTTATCATCACACACAGTGCCCCACTGGCTGTTGTGGTAGACCTCCACTGTACCTGAGCACCTTGTGCTCCCACCAACCAGCCTAACAGCATGTCCTAGAATGAGTACAGATTGCAGGGTGTAGAATGGGAAAGAGAATATAGTCAGCAAACTCATATAACTGTATTACATACTTCTGGGGATATTTTAGTACTTAAAGGGATACTATCATGCGCTATTAGTTGACATTGCAGTAACTGAGCTGCACTTTAGAACTGTACTCCTCAAAACGGAAGTTTTGGAGTTTATTATGCAGCAGAGCACAAACGGCTGATTCACAAAAACAAGGGTGCCAGGTGCCAGTCATACTTCTAGCATGCAGACATTTTTAGCGCGGCTTGAGCTATTCCCAAGGCATTTCCGGTGGCACAGAAAATGACTTCAAAATGACTAAATTTTCTGTGCCACAGAGCTGCAGTAAAAGTACCTTATGGACAAACAAAATATTTAAAAGTTCTGTTTTAAAGTTGATATTTTGTAGATCATTAAGCTACAGTCTCATTCATTTTCAATTTAAAGTATCTGTTTTGGTTTTCCATGTTTCAACCGGAAACCTTTTATTTATTCTTTTTTTTTTTTGGTTGCCTTTTTTTGTTTTTTTTTATTCGGATAAGACAGTGATGATAGACAGGAAGCGAGTGGGAGAGAGATGGGGATTGTTTGGGATATGACCGCAGGTTGTATTCCAACCTGGGCCCCCGTGGGCACTTGGACCCGTACATGGTATGAACGCTTTAGCCTGTTGCGCTACAGCACCCCCTCAACCTGAAACCTTATAGGAACAGATTGAAAGAGTCTCAGAATCTCATCCTGTATGAGCAGATGACTGCTCTCTGAGACTGATCTGCAGAGCTGTAGTGAAGGTGAGTGAGACTGTGGTGCTGACCGGTGGCTGGCTGTGTAGAGGGCAGTGCAGAGGGCAGTGCAGAGGGCAGTGGCTCGGCCAGCTTGAGGTCGTATTTTCCCTCGCGGCCCATGCGGTACTTATATTGATGGCCGTTGTCCCACCTCACCTGGATCCAGCCACTCTCACCCAGTTGATCAACACGGCCCAGACCGGGCGGGGTGCCATCCTGAAATATGAGACAAACGCACACACACACACACACACACACACACACACACACACACACACATATGCAAACACACACACACAGACATTTCACAAAAACATGTGTTGAGTAGATGTTTAATGTTTCTCCCCCCACCCCCCCCCTCTCTCTTTCTCTCTCTCACACACACACACATACACACACACATATGTTGAGTAGATATTCACTATTTCACACACACACACACACACACATGGGCATACACACACGCACACACACGTGCACACACACACACGCACACACACGTGCACACACACACACACACACACACACACACACACACGTGCACACACACACACACACACACACACACACACACACACACACACACACACACGTGCACACGTGCACACACACACACACACACAAACACACACACACACAGTACTGGTCATGTACCTGGTTTCCCCACCTCCAGTCCTGACCCCTCATGACCCTGGTGCCGATCTTCATCATGGCGGCCATCTCTGGACCAGAAATTGTGCTGTTATCTGCAGGGGAGAGACAGCAGCAACATTCATACAGATGCACACCACCATAAAACAAATTGTATCGCCTAAATATATTGAAATTGTTGAAAAATGTGTACACTACAGTGGAAAAGTTTGGAATCACAAGTCGTTCTCAAGAAGCAGGTTGTTGCTTTGCGCATTAGTCACTAGGTGGAACTACTCCACAAATGACACATAATCATCTTGGATAATTCACTCAGAGGCCAATATACCATAAAAATAATTTTTTTGGCCAACAATTTTTGATCTGTTGATACGGTATGTGTTAGTAGCAGCACACCATTAAGTCAAAATATAAAAAAAATGTGTAAATGCAAGTCTGTGAGTCTGTGTGTAGATCATTAAGCTAAATTAATTATGATGTACGTAGATTAGCGATCGTAACATTGTTTGCGCCAAGGCCAACACGCCTAAAGCACACACTATGATATTTCAGTTTATGTCCTATTTACCAATCCTGAAATTCGATGGGTAATCTGGGCCGTTCTCCGCCCCCTAACGCAATTAGAGAAGGACAACAACTGAACGACACTTCAATCAGAAGTGCAGTTGAATGAAGTTACAGTAACTGATGACAACATTAAAAGGAATCCAATGTTTAGCGATCATGAAATAATACAATGCATAATGTCAACAAGCAGGAAGATAATGAAGAGCAGTAGTTCTACTCAAACTAGACTTAATTGTGCATCTATGGAAGATTTATCAAATCTAACAAGTAGGAAGGTGACAGTCATGTGTTCCTACAGGTGTCTACACACCACCTGTGCATCTCTCCTGTCCCAGCTATCATCACACACAGTGCCCCACTGGCTGTTGTGGTAGACCTCCACTCTCCACTCCACTCAAAGGTCTCTGAAACGGTGCACCTCTCCTCCATCCTCTGAATTGCATGGAAAACGGCGTCGCTGTCTTTCTCCGTCCAGTGCATCTGCCTGCTGTGAATCAGCCCCTGCTACAGCCGATGCCCAAATTCCACCACGAGAACGTCCCGACGCGCTTGCTGTTCCTCCATCCACCTCCGCGACCTCTGATGACGTCATCCACCTGGGGTCCTCTTCTCAACTCCTAGACTCCGTGTTCACCTCAGAGGACACACCTGAGGCACCCCCTAGGGCCGTGGAGGTACATCCCTCCTCAGCCACTTACCAACTCCCTTCAAACCTTACAACTTACACATACAATGACACTGCAGCTCCACAAATTCTTCTGTTTGGTGACTCCATAATCAGGCAGGTAAAACTTCCTGCCTGTATTACATACTGTGTAAATGATGGTAAGATCAGTGACGTCATCTCCTTGTTGCCAAAAATTCTTGAAATCCATCCTTCTGTCACTATGATTATCATACACGTTGGGGCCAATAACGTCATGGAGAGGCAGTCTGCTAGACTTCATAGGGAATTTGAAGATCTGTGTTTTAAAGTTGAGTCCCTTGGCAAGCGTTGCATTTTATCTGGCCCCATACCCTCTCCTGCATATGGCTCTGAATGTTTTAGTCGACTGTTCAGTCTTCACAGTTGGCTCAACAATTTCAGTATAGCTTCTGGTTTTAATTTTATTGGCAACTTTGACTATTTTTGGACTCGCTTTGACTTGTATGACAAAGATGGCATCCACCCTAATAAGGACGGAATTAGACAGCTAACTTTCAATCTTTTGAATTGCATTGCTTTTGCTCCACTTTGACTCTCTGGGCAGCCTGCCCCTCCCCTTGTCCCCTTACCCACTACCCCACACAATCCAGAGGACCAGGCTGACACTTTTCAATCGGCTGTTGGACAAAACACCTCTATGAATCTTATTCCTACAATGAATCCAGGTAATAGGTCCTCCGAGGATTCTTGTGTCTTATCGGACTTAAGTGGTTTTAAGGCTCGTAAAGGGCCTGGTTTTGTGCACATCAACGCTAGGAGTCTACTTCCAAAGATGGACGTGCTAAGACTATGGGCAAAAGACTCTGGGCCAGATGTACTAAGACAGCGCTAATACCGAGTTTTTGTATGCGCAGAATGCGAACGCTGTGCTTTACTATATTGCGTGGAATTTACTAAGCTGTCACTCCATTACGTTATTTGCGTCCAACACCGCCCGTTCCCGCCCCCTGTAACACGCCAATTGCGGGTGCAAAGCTAAAACCACAAGCGCAGTTGAATATTGCAACATTAAAAAGAATCAACGTTTAGCGATCATACATGATACAAAGAGATGTCAACGAGCAGCGACAGACAGAGTAGGCATAGTAGTTATACTAATCCACTTAAAAAAACTTGAACTATTTACTACGTAGGCCTAGACCAGGGCTATGACTAAATAGGCTACTTGGTCTAACAGATTGAGAAGGGCTATGTCGTGAAAGAGACAATACGATATTACAGAGGCAAACGAAAGTTAAGGTTGCCTTTGACATAGTACAATGAAGAAAACTGATGCTCTGAATACTGATTCAGCTGTCTCTAAACGTTTTTCGAAGAGAAGCAGTCAACCGCAATTTGGATTACACCTGCTTTTAACAGGCAAGTTTTTCAACGCAAAATAGACGTGCGCTGTTTTCATACATATGGCGGAATACTTAATCAATCGCTATTAGCACCTCTCCTCCCCTGTACTTGCGCGTTACACCCATTTTCAGCTGATCCGCCCAGGAATTAATATGCATGACACGGAAAAGCGCAAATAGCCATTCTCAGCTCCCACGGCAGGCAGTCTGCGCGTTTCTCTCATTGCGGCCTGTTAATACATATCCTCCCCATGTTTTTACGCGCACGCTACGTCTGAAATGGGCGCAAAACGTTAGTACATCTGGCCCTCTGACCCTGATATTATTGTTATCTCAGAGTCATGGTTAAATAACAATGTTTCTGATACTGACATCAACCTTGATGGTTACAATATTTTTAGAGTTGACAGAGTTAAGCGTGGTGGTGGTGTAGCAATTTATACTAGAAACACTTTAAAATGCTCTTTTATTACCTCAACTTCTGTCCCAGGTCAGTTTGACTTATTAGCCATCAGGGTTCAATTAGATGGCTGTTTCATAGTCATGGTGGGTGTTTATCGCCCCCCCTCTGCAAGTCCTGATGCCTTACTTAATCTTTCAGAACAGTTATCAACTCTGGTAGGCTCAAATTCTGAAACTATTATTCTAGGGGACTTTAACCTAGACTGGTTGTCTCCGGTGGCTGCTGATTTAAAAGACATGTGTGCGGAATTAAATCTGTCCCAAATGGTCGCAGAACCTACGCGTCCTAACATGAAATTCCCCAGCCGCTCATCTCTACTTGATCTCATTCTCACTAATAGGCCGCATCTGTACTTAAACATCTATGTGTTCCCTATGGATTGGAGTGATCATTGTCCAGTGGGGTGTGTTAGAAATGGCAAGTTGAAACGATCAGAGCCGCTTTACATCTGTAAGAGGTCTTTTAGAAAATTTGATGAACAGGCATTCTTACAAGACCTGTATTATAGTAATTTTAATTCAATTATCTATATACCAGATGGTGACTTAGCATTTGAGCGTTTCAAGTCCATCCTCAACACACTTGCAGATAAACATGCACCTTTTAAGACACTCAGGGTAAAAAATAGAAGCAACCCCTGGTTCACTCATGATATCAGTGTGATTGTTTCTCAAAGAAATAAAGCTTGGGCAGTTGCGAGATCCTCTGGTAATGATGGAGATTGGCAGACTTTTAGACATCTAAGAAATACTTGTACCTACTTAATAAAGAGGGCCAAATCCAACTATTATCTAAATAATCTGTCTGAATGTGGTGGCAATCCAGCAAAGTTCTGGAAAGTGATGAAGTCGCTCAAGGGTGTTGCTCCACCTACTTTCCCTCAGCAGCTTATAGTGGACTCTAAAATTATACAGGAGAAAAAAGAGATATGTAATGCTTTTAATAATCACTTCATTAAGTGTGGCACACTTTTTGACCAGGTTAGTGGTGTGATTGTATCACAAGATCAGTGTGGCCTAGTCCAAGAAGAGAGTGTTACACCTTTAAATAACAACTCTGCCTTCACTTTTAGACCATTAAGCAAGGCTGAAGTTTTCTCTGCATTGTGCAGTTTCAAGTGCATGAAGAGCTCAGTGGGTGCAGATCAGTTAGACCCTCATCTCTTAAAACTAGCAGCCCCTTCCATTGCTGAACCTTTAACTCATATTTTTAATATATCACTTCTCACTGGCTCTATTCCAAAAGTTTGGAAATCAGCATTAGTGACACCTCTGCATAAAGGAGGAGATATCAATGACTTAAACAACTATAGACCCATCTCTAAGCTACCTTGCTTAGCTAAGATGTTAGAGTCCTTTGTAAATGAACAGATTAGTTCCTTTCTCTCTTCGAATGATATTTTAAGTCCCTTTCAAGCTGGGTTCAGAACTGGACACAGCACCATTACAGCTGCTACTATGGTTGTGAATGATATAGCTACAGCCATAGATTCCAAGAAGCACTGTGCAGCCTTGTTTATTGACCTATCAAAAGCATTTGACACTGTCAATCATGTCCGCCTTCTTGAAAAACTTTCACTTTTGGGTCTGGATGAAGCATCCACTAGTTGGTTCCATAATTATCTCTCCGACAGATCACAGTGTATAAATGTAACCGGTTTGACCTCTGAGGCATTAAGTCTTAGAAATGGTGTTCCTCAAGGCTCAATTTTAGGCCCTTTGTTGTTTTCTCTCTATATAAATGACATATGTGGTTCATTTGAACATTGTAAAACTCATTTTTATGCTGATGACACTATTCTCTATGCATGTGCAGAATCCATGGAAAGCGCTGTTTCATACCTTCTGTCTGCCTTTGTTTATGTTCAGAACTGTTTTAATAATCTTAGATTGGTTCTGAACGAATCAAAAACAAAATTTATGCTCTTTACAAGATCAAAACTATGTGATCTTAACGCTTTTACTGTATGTTCCCTAAATGGTACACAAATTGAACAGGTTGCCAAATACAAATATCATAGATTTTGGCTTGATAATAAGCTATCTTTTAAGACACATGTGCTTGAGCTCACAAAGAAAGTTAAAGCTAAGCTAGGTGCCCTATATAGGATTAGGTCTTGCCTTTCCCTTGAGAGCAGAAAGACTGTTGTTCAATCAACCATTCTGTCAGTCCTAGACTATGGCGATATTCTCTATATGCATACAGCGCCTTCCACCTTGAAAGCTCTTGACAAGGTTTACCATAGTGCTATACGTTTTGTCACAGGTGATGCTTTTAAAACTCATCACTGTAAACTGTACGAGAATATAGGATGGTCTTCTCTGTATGAGAGGAGGGAAAGACATTGCCTCCTATTTATTTACAAGGCATTACAAGGTAAATTACCTTCTTACCTTACTTCACTTTTAAAAATTAGACATGGCAGACATAGTACAAGGTCACAAAGTTTTATTACACTAGAAACTCCTCGAGTGAGAACTGAGATTGGCAAATTAGCTTTTCAGTCTTTTGCACCAATCAAATGGAACCACTTGCTGGAGGTGTTGAGACTCAACAGACTTGTATCCACAGAGAATTTCAAGGTTTTATTACATGATATGAGTCCTGTACAGCAGTGTGCTTGTTTTAACTGACATGCTTTTTAATGTTTATTTTATATGTTTTATTACTTATTTATTTATTTATGTTTATTTTGTAAGTAAGGCTGTTCCTCTTGGGTTAATTTGTACTTGCTTATTGTTCTTATTTTATGTTTTTTATTATTTTATTGCTTGTTTTTTATACTCAGGGCATTGCTGCAAAAGAGTTTTCATGCTCAGTCAATTTTCCCTGAATAAATAAATAAATGATGATACCTGAGCTAGGGTTGCCACCTGTCCCGGTTTCAACTGATTGTCCCGGTTTTCAATGGTCTGTCCAGGAAAAAAAAAAATTCTCCCGGGACACTGAATGTCCCGGTTTTTCTATGTTGTCCTAACTACGGCCCGCGGGCCAACTGCGGGCGACACGCACTTTAATGCGGCTTGCTGAGCATGCATTATTTTTTTTTATTTTAAAATATTTTTGGGGGCTTTTTTTTTTGCCTTTATTTGTATAGGACAGTGAAGGGTGAGACAGGAAGTAAGTGGGAGAGAGTGATGGGGTGGGACTGGGAAATGACCGCAGGTCGGACTCGAACCTGGGTCCCCGTGGGCACTCGGACCGGTATGTGGTATGAACGCTGTAGCCTGCTGCGCCACAGCGCTCCCCGAGCATGCATTAGTTTATCATAGATCTGGCCTGCCACACTTAGGGTATCATTGGCTGTTCGCTATTTCTTTCCAGCAACGACGTTGTGGTTAACATTACTGCAAACTGCTGTACACTCTTCTTAGAGAACGTTTATGTTGTAACCGAGTGTATCTTTTAGTGAAACCACGCACAGACCAGGACAATGGTTAAGTCACTTTTACTAGACTTCATTTTAACGGCAGCCAACAAGATAAACATGAAGAACCCATGTTCCCACATTCTAGCCTGGGGAAACAATTCACACAACTAATGGTTCCTAGGGAAAACCAGTCCTCTTACAAAAGCCTACACACTTTTCACTATGCAACACTTCTCCCCCTTTAAGTGCAAACATATAATAGCACAAATCAAACCCCAGTCTGGATACCTCAGTCCATCCCTGGTTAGAAACATATAAAGCATACACATGTTACTTAACTACCATACCAACAATAACAAAAAGTTCTATCCACACAACTTATTGCTGGTCTCATTTGTCAACATTTCTTTTTTCTTTTTAACATTTGGAAACACAAATAAAGTTTAACAGGTCAGTCTATCTGGAGGCCTATGTTGCCTTGTTGATCTTCTTAGCTCTGGTGTGATGTCCCCAACATCAGGAGCAGGTTGTGCTCCCCCGAGCAGGTTTGGGGTGGAGGCAGGTGGCGCGCCCTGTACTGACAGTTCTGCAGGTGACACTTGCTCTTGCTCAGGTGCTTGAGGCCCCTCACTAGCGCCTCCCGAGCTGCTCACACCATCCTTGTGCCCAACACTCTGACGCTCCTCCCCATCTGTATCATAGCGGTCACGCAGATGATCCTGGTGCCTTCGCACCTGCCTGCCATCCGACAAATCCACCAGAAAAGACACTGGACCAGACTGGTGTTGAATAACTCCCGGCAGCCAGGGTGGACCAGTGGCAAAGTTTTTCACATACACTCTATCCCCTGGCTGAAAGAGTCTGTCTTTCGCATGTTGGTCCCGCCTCAGCTTTTGCTTGTCCTGTGACCTGACAACTCTTTCTCCCACATCCGGGTGGAGGAGATCCAGGTGAGACTTTGGCCTCCTTCCCAGTAGCATCTCCGCCGGGGCTAATCCCGTAGTAGTGTGAGGAGTAATCCGGTATTGGAACAGGAAACGAGAAAGTTTGGTTTCCAGAGAGTGTCCTGACATTTTTCTCAGGCCATCTTTCAGAGTTTCAACAGCTCATTCTGCTAGGCCGTTGGAAGCAGGATGGTAGGGAGCAGTACAGACATGACGGATCCCATTTTTCTCCATAAATTCTTTGAAAACCTCACTGGTGAAGGTGGGCCCATTGTCCGACACCACTGTGTCTGGTAATCCGTGTGTGGCAAAGATGCTCCTTAGTTTCTCAGTGGTAACAGCAGCAGTCATATTTGACATGATATGCGCCTCGAGCCATTTCGAGTGTGCGTCCACCAGCACTAGGAATGTCTGGCCCATAAACGGACCTGCAAAATCCAGGTGGAGCCTGGACCATGCACGGCCCGGCCACTGCCATGGGTGAAGCGGCGCAGCCACTGGCATCTTCCGGTTACTTTGACATTGCGAACATGCCCTGACTTTCTCTTCTAAAGCCCCATCCATCCCAGGCCACCACACGATTGACCTGGCGAGGCTTTTCATCCGGGATATCCCTGGGTGGGCATCGTGCAGTGCCTCCATCACCTGCGCCTGCCCTGGGGAGGGAACGATCACTCTGGAGCCCCAAAGGATACAGCCATCAAGAACACTCAGTTCTAGCTTGCGCTTGGCATAAGGCTGGAATTTCTCCTGCTGTACAGCTAAAGGCCAGCCCTGCATCACCCATCTTCTAACTTGTGATAACACTGGGTCTCTATCAGTCCATGTTTTGATCTGCTTTGCTGTCACAGGAGCATTAGATAGTCTGTCCATCAGAAAAACTGTCTCTGGGGGAAAAACAGTGTGGCCAGGTGTTTCAGGGAGCGGCAGGCGACTGAAAGCGTCGGCATTTGCATTTTCACTACCTGCCCTATACACTATGTGATACTGGTACGCCGACAGGGTCAGTGCCCAGCGCTGGATTCTTGCAGACGCCATGGGAGGAATGCCTTTTATCTCACTAAACAGACCCATTAATGGCTTGTGGTCTGTGAAAATGGTAAAAGGACGACCATACAGGTAGTGGTGGAAACGTTTCACAGCAAAAACTACCGCTAATCCTTCCTTTTCTAATTGAGAGTACCCTTTTTCTGCTGCCGAGAGCGTACGTGACACATAGCTGATGGGCTTTTCGGTTCCATCCTCCATCCGGTGTGAAAGGACCGCCCCCACGCCATAAGGGGACGCGTCACAAGACAGGATGACATCCCTGTCAGGGTCGAAGTGCACCAGCAGTCGTTCTGAATGTAAAAGTCTTTTAACATGCCGAAATGCCTCCTCCTGTGCCTGCTGCCATTTCCATGGACTGTCTTTGTGCAGCAGCCGATATAGAGGGGCAAGTACCGTGGAGAGATCAGGTAAGAACTTCCCGTAATAGTTCACTAGGCCCAGAAATGACCTGAGCTCTGCTACAGTCTTTGGACTAGGGGCCTCTTTTATCGCCCTCACTTTCTCTTCCACTGGAGACAGACCTTGAGCCGAAATCCGATGGCCCAGGTATGTGACACTTGGAGCTTGGAAAACGCACTTACTGGTCTTCAGGCGCAGTCCAGCATCTGACAGTCTCTTAAGCACCTGGTCAAGATTTTGTAAATGTTCAACTTCCGTTTTACCTGTCACTAAAATATCGTCAAGGTAGACTGCAACACAGGGAATGTTTTGAAGCAGATTGTCCATAGTGCGCTGGAAGATAGCTGGACTGGACGCAACGGCGAAAACCAGACGGTTGTATTTGAATAGCCCTGTATGTGTGTTAATAGTCACATATTGTTTAGACTCCTCATCTAGCAGTAGCTGCTGGTACGCATGACTCATGTCCAGCTTTGTGAATGTTTTTCCAACGGCTAACCTAGCAAACAGATCCTCCACTCGAGGTAGGGGGTATGTGTCAAGTTGGGAGGCCTGATTAATCGTCAGTTTGTAGTCTCCACATATTCGCAATCCGCCGTCTTCCTTCAGCACTGGCACTATTGGCGCTGCCCAGTTGGAAAATTCAACAGGCTCTATCACACCTGCCTGCTGCAGCCTCTCCAACTCTGCCTCTACCTTAACTCTCATAGCATATGGCACCGGGCGTGGTTTGAAAAAGCGCGGCTGAGCTTTGGGGTCCACACACAATTTCACTGTGGTTCCCCGGAGGATGCCAAGCTCATCCCAAAAAACATCTGCATATTTGGCTGTTATGTCATGCGCTACTGTCATGTTCTTGATTTCGCCCCAAATTTCTCCCCAATGCAGGCGAATTTTCTGCAAGAGATCACGACCCAGTAAACTAGGCCCCTCCCCCTGAACCACTAACAGTGACACTGATGCCTTCTGTCCCTCGTAATCTATGTCCACATCTATAGCCCCAAGGAGGGGGATGCACTCACCCGTATATGTTCTCAGTCTAATATTGGTCTTTTTGAGTGCAGGTGCCTCAGTTGCCCTCCACAAGTTGTGGTATGAGTGTTGACTTATCACTGAAACTGAGGCCCCAGTGTCCACTTCCATTTTCAGGTCAGTGCCATTTACTTTCAGTGCTACATAGATGGGCTCAGCCATGGACTGGCTGATAACATGGAGGTTGAACATGTCAAAAGAACTCTCCTCCTCTTCCTCAGGCTCGTCACCCTGCAGGCGATGTGCGCTTCTGTTGGGCTTTGATGTTCCCCAGTTCTTCCTTTGCTTATTTTTCGTTCCCCTGCACATTTTGGCAATATGGCCCTTTTTCTGACAGTTATGGCACACAGAGTCCTTGAACCCACAGTCATTTGCAAAGTGTGTCCCCCCACACCGATAACACTCTATTGACTTTTGGGACTTGCCTTTCTCGTCCTTTGATACGTGACGAACGGCATCTGGCTGCGCAGCCCCGTGTGCTTGTTGAATATCCTTAGTGTTGATTGCCGCCGTTTCCATTGCTTGGGAGATCTCTAGCGCTTTCTTGAAAGTTAAGTTAGCTTCACTCAACAACCGACGCTGTATACTATCCTCGTTAATTCCACAGACCAGCCTGTCGCGCAACATATCTTCTAATACTGCACCGAACTCACAGTGCTCTGATAATTGTCTCAGCTCCGCCACAAATGTGGCCACTGTCATGCCTTGCTTACGTGAATGAGTATGGAATTTGAAGCGTTGAACAATGATAGATGGCTTGGGGTTGTGGTGATTTTTCACTAACGTGACCAGGTCCTGGAAGCTTAATTCTCCCGGTTTCCGCGGTGTAGCCAGGTTGCGTATCAGCTTGTACGTCTTGGCCCCGCAGGCGCTGAGGAGTACAGACCGTCGTTTTGACTCATCCGTAATGTCGTTTGCCACGAAAAAGTGCTCCAGTCTCTCAACATATTCCACCCAGTCACCGTCTGTCTCTACGTATTCACTGAGCGAGCCAACAGTAGACATGATAACTGGCTAATTGCTTAACTAACTGCGCAGTAACTTGGATTTCAACTGTATAGGCTACTCAGCAACTCCACCGCCGTTATCTTCGGTTTTAATCCTCGTCGCCAGTGTTGTAACCGAGTGTATCTTTTAGTGAAACCACGCACAGACCAGGACAATGGTTAAGTCACTTTTACTAGACTTCATTTTAACGGCAGCCAACAAGATAAACATGAAGAACCCATGTTCCCACAATCTAGCCTGGGGAAACAATTCACACAACTAATGGTTCCTAGGGAAAACCAGTCCTCTTACAAAAGCCTACACACTTTTCACTATGCAACAGTTTACAATGTCAATATCTTAACAGCATGTTACATAGAGATGATACTCGTTGAAATCTCTATTGCAGCAAATCTAATTTGTGTTAATGTTACTTAAAACGTAATTGGGAACGCGTTTGAGCGCGCACGAAAGGGAGAGCGAGCGCCAGCTGGATTGACATTGTTGATAACTGATATCTCATTTTTGTAAGAAACGTTTAAAAGAAAAACGCGAAGAGTAGTTACACTCCTGAGCATTTAAACTGAGTGTCAAGAGTCTTAAAGTGACAGTGCACCATTTATAAATGAATTAAACAGCATCATAACCGTATTTAACAAAATCACTTTATCATTATTATCATTTGAATAATATATTCATATAGCCTATTATTATTATTATTACTATCATTATTATTATTATTTTCAAGACCCAATGTGGCCCTTGAGCAAAAAGTTTGGACACGTAAAATTCACCTTTTACCTGTGCCCACTAAATCACCCAAAATAATAAAGATTAGACATATTATGGAAAGCAATTAACTCAACAAATCACTAGCAGATGAATAGTATTACAATTATATAACTAATAAAAAAATCTATGTAATAATAGTATAGTAATAATTAGGGCCGGGACTTTAACGCGTTAATTACGATTAATTAATTACACAGAATTCACGCGTTAAAAAAAATTTACGCATTTTAATCATATTTATTTTTGGATGCGGAACATTTCTCACTGGATGAGTTTCAGACGGACCGTTTATACTGGAGCAAACTAACGCGCATTAGTTCGGTTCAATACAACAACAACATGAATGAAGAAGCTGATGTGACCGCCTTGGTTGGCCCCTTGGATGGTAAATTTAGCTACAAAAAAAGATCGGATGGAACCGTAGACAAGACCATGGTTGTGTGCAAGCTATGCAAGAAAGAATTTGCATATCACCGCAGCACATCCAGCTTAAAATATCACCTTAGTGCAAAACATTTAGCAGCTAGCGTGGACGCTAGCCTGATTCCGGGTACAACCCACACACAACCCACACTCCACCAGTTAACTGGTTTGAGGACGAGGGTAACTAAGTCCACGTCTGATAAAATAACCAACGCCCTGGCTCACTGGGTTGCAACCGACTGTAGACCACTTGGAGTGGTAGAAGATAAGGGCCTGCAAAAGGTACTGCAGATTGCGTCGTCTGACACAACATACGAGCTGCCATGCAGAAAAACATTGACAAAAAGAGTCCAGCAGCTTTATGACAATGAAAAGGAGGAAAAGGAGCATTTATTGCTGGAGAAAGCCGAGTGGGTTGCCCTGACTGGTGATCATTGGACCTCGGTAAGCAATTCAAATTATCTCGGTGTGACAGCACACTTTATTGACATGAAGTGGCGTCTTCACTCATTTGCCTTAACCATTCAGAAGACCACCACTAGGCACTTTGCTGAAAACGTGGCAGAAGATTTTGAGTCTGTGGCAGAGGCCTGGGAAATCACACAAAAAGTCACCACAATCGGAACAGACAGTGCCCGAACCATGGTCGCTGCAATGAGACAGCTCACATTCCAGCACATGCCGTGTGTTGCTCACGTGTTGCAAAGGACCATCACAGTTTGCCTTGCTGACAGCGGGTTCACAGCCACATTGGCAAAATGTCGAAAAATTGTAGGACATTTTAAACATAGTCCCTCAAACACAGACGAACTGCACACGGAGCAAGCACGACTAGAACAAGACAAAGAGCCACTGATACAGGATGTTTCCACAAGGTGGAATTCAACACTGTTTATGATAGCTCGTCTGCTAAAGAACCAAGAAGCTGTGAAGGTTACTCTAGCCAAACAGAAGCACAAGCTCATCATGTTAACTACACCAGAGTGGGACAGACTGCAGAGGCTCGAGACCCTCCTTAAACCATGCAGGTAAACACCCACTGTTTTTACATTTATTGTACTGAATATGATATCATTATTTATTATGACTAATACTACAGTATAAAGTTGCTACTTTTTTATCTACTAGTAAACACCCACTGTTTTTACATTTATTGTACTGAATATCAATATCATTATTTATGACTAATACTATAGTATAAAGTTGCTACTTTTTTATCTACTATTAATTGGCACAATAATGAATCACTTTCCTAAACTATCCTCTGCAGATATGTGACTGAGCTCCTTGGGGGTGAGATTTATGTCTCGTGCTCAGTTGTATTACCTGCTCTCAGCCACCTGACCCACACCATGAAGGTCTCCGATGACGACCCAGCCTATATGGTGAGGTTCAAGGGTGCCTTTAAAACTGACCTGTCTCAACGCCAAGATACACTCAACCATGGATGGCTCAGGGTGGCTACAGCACTCGACCCACGCTTCAAGGTAACACGTGTAATGGTCTTCTTTGTTTTTCTTTTCTCTTGCTTTTTGACCCCCTTTACCCTGCCCCCCCTCTTCTTCCCTCCCCTCTTTCTTTCTATGATAACCATGTATGAAAATGAATTTCACCCATCTTTTTACTCTGTAAATCCGTGATGTGACAATAAACCTGATTCTGATTCTAATTCTAAGGACCTAAAGTGTCTGCCAAGAGGAGAGCGAGGAGAGGTGTGGACCAGCATTGAGGCACTGCTGCAAAAAGAACCAGACAGAGCCACTCCAGAACCCACAGAGGAGCCAGCAAGGAAGAGGAGCCTCCTGCTGTTTAATTCAGACTCTGAATCAGAGGATGAAGAGGGGCCCAACGGGACTCTGACCCGCTACAGGGCAGAGCCCACCATCAGTGAGACAGACTGCCCACTGCAGTGGTGGTCCACTCATGAGGGAGCCCATCCACAGCTTTCTGCCTTGGCCCGCAAGTATCTGGGCAGCCCTGCCACTTCTGTCCCTTGCGAAATACTTTTCTCACTGGCAGGCAACATAGTTCAAAAGAAAAGGGCAGCATTGAGCTCTGAAAATGTGAACAGGCTAGTTTGTCTCAGCAACTGGCTGAAAGAGAAATAGAAGTAGTAGTCATAGAGGTATCCTGAGGCCAATGGGCTTGTTGTTACTGAAATGTTGATCAAACAGTGGCCTAAGCAACAGATTCATCAGGATATTGGAAGAATAGAAGGGATTGAGGTCAATCACTGGCACTTTTTTATTTTAAATGGTACACTTTATGTTGAAGTATGTTGTATTACCATGTTGTATTATGTTGTTGGTGCAACTGGCACTTTAGGTGGAACTCTTTATTGTTTTGGCCAAGATTATTGAGAGTTAAACCAAAAACAAAAAAAAACTCAAAGTATTATAGTTTACATATGATATTGCTACACTTTATTGCAAATTGCACTGGTCTGTTGGACTTTGAACAAAAATAAACAATATTTTTGTTGCTTAAGCTTATGTATTCAGTCATTATTCAATGGTATACTAAAAATCCATGTGAAAAAAAATACTGTGATTAAAATGCGATTAATTTCGATTAATTAATTACAAAGCCTCTAATTAATTAGATTAATTTTTTTAATCGAGTTCCAGCCCTAGTAATAATATTAGTAAACACATCTGTTTCGCTGCAGTATTTTTGTCATGGGTTAGATGTGTGAAGGCCGCCGCTGCTTATAAGTAAAAGGCTTGATTGGGCTGCCGAAATGTCTAGGATTTTGGTCAGACATAGGTGGCAACCCTATGGCAACCAGCCTAACAGCATGTCCTAGAACGAGTACAGATTGCAGGGTGTAGAATGGGAAAGAGAATATAGTCAGCAAACTCATATAACTGTTTTACATAATTCTGGGGATATTTTAGTACTTAAAGGGTTTAAGCGGATGGCGTGAAAGTGAAAGTAGACGTTCGAAAGGCCAACGATGTAGTGCTTTTGATGTAGTACAAAGACGCAAAACTGGTGGTTTAATTAGCGATTTTGTTGTCCTTGAATGATTCTCTTACAGATGCATTTAACAGCAAACCGCATTTAACACCTGCTTTTACAAGGCGGAAATATTTAGGCGCAAAATAGATGTGCGCTTTCACGGGCAGTTTTAGTACATACAGGGGAATACATAATTAGGCGCATATTACAGTTCTCCTCCCATCTTTTTACACGAACCTCCTACTATCATCTGACACTCCCATAAATCCATATGCATGAGACGGAAAAGCGCAATTTGCCATTCTCAGCTCCCGCTACAAGCAGTCTGCACCTTCACCTCATTGCGGCCTGTTAGTACATACAGTACCAAGCCATCATTTTATACGCACGTTGCGAAACAAATACGCCTGAAGTGGGCGCAAAAGCGTTGGTACATCTGCCCCTCTGTGTTTGTTTTCAATGTTGGAAAACCTTGTAGGAAGAGATTAAATGAGTCTATAGAATATCATCCTGTTTCCTGTATGATCACGTAATGCTAGCAGCAGCAGGTGTCTGCTCTCTGAGACTGATCTGCAGAGCTGTAGTGAAGGTGAGTTTAATGAGACTGTGGTGCTGACCGGTGGCTGGCTCTGTAGAGGGCAGTGCAGAGGGCAGTGGCTCGGCCAGCTTGAGGTCGTATTTTCCCTCGTGGCCCATGCGGTATGTGTGTATATGGCCGTTGTCCCACCTCACAAGAACCACATGGCTCACCCTCAGCGGACCAATCACACGGCCCAGACCGGGAGGGATTCCGTCCTGAAATATGGGACAAACACACGTGTGCACACACATACAAACAAACATAGAAACAATCAATCACAAAGTAAAGTACATGCACACTCAAAAACACATGTTGAAGAGATGTTCAATGTTTCAGCCAGACACACACACACACACACACACACAGAGTACTGGTCATGTACCTGGTTTCCCCACTTCCAGTCTTGACCCCTCATGACCCTGGTGCCGATCTTCATCATGGCAGCTATTACTACACCAGATATTGTGCTGTTACCTGCAGGGTAGAAACAGCAGCAACATTTGTACATATAGATGCACACAATCATCAAACAGATTGTAGAAATATGTATCGCCTACTTCATTTTTTTTTTTCAAAGGCAAAATATGTACACTACTATGGAAAAGTTTGGAATCACAAGTGAGCATTAGTCACTGGCACTACTTCACAAATGACGTATATTCGGCTTGGATAATTCACTCAGAGGCCTATTTACCGTAGAAAAATATTTTTTGGCTAAGAGTTTTTGATCTGTTGATACTATATATATTAGTTGCAGCACCTCCCTTTGAGAAATATAAAGAAATGTCTGTGTACAAAGAATGGGGCAGTCAAGCAATGTGTACAACATGGTGAAGTTTGAACCTTTACATCACAACATAGTAGCAAGTTGTACTAAGTAGTTATTAGCCGTGCTGGGTAGTGGGAAGTCTGATTGGGGACAGCCCCATGATTCATTTCACCTATGTTCATGTCTGCACCTCAAGTGCTCTAGTGCCACCAATGGTTGGCACTACATCCATGTGCGTACTGTTTGAACCATATACCAGATCTTGAACGTTGAGGCATATTTGGAATCCTTGAAAGCTGCCGAGTTCATCAATTTGTGTCACATGGTACCTTCCACCATATTGGATTTTATCAGAAATGCCTAACACTTTTCACAGGTTACAAATTTGCTCCGATTTTCACGAAACAGATGATCTTCAGACCAAGCCTGACAAAACATTCTTAGAGGCGTTTCGATATTCATAAGTGTTCACTCAATACACAAATCCAGTGAAACACGGAGGTAATGCAGCGCCGCCTTTACTGCGTGCCTGGCTGCTAAGAAAGTAGCATGTTGGTTCCGTTGGCTGTTGCAGAGGTTAGCTGTAATTAATACACGTCTTAATACCTTATGCTGTTAAGAAATTACCTTCATCGGTAAGTTTTGGCCACAGACATCATCTACCCAATGTTCCCTTTTACCTGACATTTTCTTTCATGAGCAGGATCTCTTGTTAGACATCCTCTGACAGGATGCTTTCATTGAATAACACAGGCAAGTGTCACTCGTTACACTCCGCAGGCACGCAGTAATGGCGATGTGCAAGATGGCAGCGCCCATAAAGTTCCCGCTGGATTTGTGTATAGAGAGCCGAAGTCCCGCCCTTCTACTTCCGGTCTATGGGACCTATTTTTCGATTTTTAATGCATGGGAGTCAATGGAGAGATAACAATTATTTTTTGGTCCCGTTCGAGTTGGACCGTGCATTTCACATATGATGTGTGGGAATTTAAAAGATAATTTTTCACATTAATAAAGTTCTGTTTTTCGTTAGACTTTAAAAGTTATGTAAGTTTTGTGCGAATCCGTTCAGTGGACTACATCTCTTGTCTCAAGCGATGCACGTCACCAACTAGCAAACGAGAGGCTGGCTAGTTAGCTAGCTACTATGCTAGTTAACGGTTACATCTTGCTGCCAGCTAAGTCACTTAACAGCAGTGTTTGTACAGTCTATGAATGAAATACAACTTATCTGGTGTGTTTAATCCTCTGACTCATGATATTTTCATCGGCAAGGGGGAAGCTCAAATAAGACCTGTTGCTGGCGCCCGTGGCTGTGAATTGGTCTAACGTCACTAACGCGACTGATGTGTTTGTAGTCGTTGGAAACACGATCTTTCACAATGTTGTAATTCACTAGTTACAACATACTTTTCAAATGTCTTTACATGAAAAATTGTCATTAAAATTGACAAACATCATATGGGTAATTCAAGGCACAAGACAATCGGGACCAGAAAATAATTTATATTTCTCCATTGACTGCCATTAAAAAAAAATCCAAAGATAGGTCCCATGGAGGCAAACGGAAGGGGCGGGACTTCGGCTCTCTATAGAGCCAATCCAAAGCCGCAAAAGACAGCAAAGCCGACAAACAGGAAGTGAGCTCATCCCAGCAATGCTTTGATTTATGAAGTCCAAACTTGGGGACTTGTTAACTGATTGTGATGAAGCACCAGGAAATTGACATCAATTAGACTCTATAGGGGGCACTGTGATACAGGAAGTGAGCTCATAACTCAGCAATGCTTTGATATACAAAGTTTGGACGAAGATTGTTTATTTGCTATATATATTCATATATTCATTGTTTCTTTTTTATTAGGTTCTTGCTTGAATTGATATTGTTTCTTGTTTATATTACTATTCTCCCTATAGTAGTCTGACCAATCTTTTGAATTGTCCACTGTTAAATTATTTTTTTATTTTTTTATTTGTGTGTCGCTTTGGACAAAGGCATCTGCTAAATACCAATAACCATAATCATAACCATAATCATAACAACATACTAATTAGTCACAGATTTTTGCATGGAGCATTATTCACATTGTGCCATTAGTCAACAAAGGTTGTAATGAGCTAGGGTCAGATGCCAACTTCTAATTTCGTAAGTGTAAGTACAATGATTCAAAATGTCGATGAGCACTATAAGACCAAGCTGCACAGCATCAACAGTCCTAAGTATTAAATGAAATTGGGGGTGTTTGACTAACCTGAGCATACCACACCAGCATCTTCACGATGGTTACAGTTATGTGTTCCAAATCCACTATGGGAGCACTCTGTAAGGGATCCTTCAGCACCAGTACAGTTGACATCATCCATCCAGATGTTCCCACTGCCAGTGCCAAAGCTGGCTCCTTTGGGGGCAGAGACAGCACTTCCACATCCCAGCTGTCTACACACCACTTGTGCATCACTCATGCCCCACCTATCATCACACACAGTGCCCCACTGGCTGTTGTAGTAGACCTCCACTCTACCTGAGCAATTAGTGCTCCCACCAACCAGCCTAACGGCATCTCCTGTAACAAGTACAGATTGCAGGGTGTAGAATGGGAGAGAATATAGTCAACAAATTGATCTGACAGTATTACATCATATTGGGGGTATTTTAATACGTAAAGGGTTACTATCATGCTCTATCTGTTAGCATTGCGCTAGCTGAGCTGCGCTTTAAAACTGTACTCTTTAAAACCAAAGTTTTGGAGTTTATCATGCAGCTGAGCACCAGTGATGGGAATAACGGCGTTAATAATAACGGCGTTAGTTTTTTCAGTAACGAGTAATCTAATTGATTACTTGTTCCATCTTGATAACGCCGTTACCGTTACTGCCAAAAAATGCGGTGCGTTACTATAGGCTATATTTTTTTCTCTCTCTCCATCAGACCAGCTAGATCTCAGAGCCGAGGGCGAGGCAGATTAAATTTACTGTTCTTCCTTGGGTAGTGAGCACGAGACAAGCGCATACATACTGACGATTGGCTGAGGTTGAGTAAAATTTCATGGTAAGCCAATCAGAGGTAGAGTTGGGCGGGTGTTCCTAAACTTGCATAGTAGCCTAGTTCGACACACAGCGCGACGCATTACAAGCGAGTTGGTCAAAGTGAAATCGGTATGGCGAACGCAAATAGGCTAGGCTACTCCAAAAACAGCATTCGTTAAATGGAAGTACAGTCATTATTTTTTCTTCCATGAAATGAAAAGAACGAATGTAATCGTCAAATGCACATTATGCCCTAGTAAAAAGTGCCTTGTAAACATCAGTGTCGAGTAGCCTAATTCAAACTCACTCAAACATCTCTCAACATCGCATGCCTCCACAAAATTATGGCCAAGACTGCCGACAGGTAAGGAGACGGCTACAAAACAAAGCAACAGAAGCTTAACAATTACGAATAAGCCACGAACTTTTGTACTGGTTGTGGTAGCGCATTAAACGAAATGCGGTCAAGGTGTGAGGTTATGGTGGAATAAACAACAGCATGGGACGCGATTCAGCCAATCATAATCAAGGACTGGAACCATCCGTTTTAGAGGCATAGCCTAGGGCCTACTTTAATTCTGCCCAGTTCTGGCCTGTTGAGGGGCAATAAATATCAAAAAAGTTCCAAAACATCTATTGTGTTATTTGTATCGATCCACTATACAAACATAATATCTACATACATGCCATTTGATTGGAGTCTCACTCCCTCAGCAACATTAGAAAGATGTGTGTAGCCTACATTGTCTCTCTTAATAATGTATTGTATTAAATGTCCATTTGCCCATTTCATTACAATATTGAGATTTATTATTAACAATTGAACATACACCTGTAATTTAAGTTCCGTTAAAGAGGTGGGTTCACATTTAAAAATTTACTTGAAAGTAACGCACCAGTTACTTTCTGAAGTAACTAGTTACTTTTATAATTTGTAACTGAGTAACTAATTTAGTTACTTTTTGAAAGTAGTAACTAGTAACTGTAACTAGTTACTTTTTAAAAGTAACTTTCCCAACACTGCTGAGCACTAACGGCTGATTCACACGGCATGAGTGGCGACTGTGTGTCAGCTGCACTAGCCTACCTGTCCGTTTTCATTTTGGCAGCCATGGTAACAGGTTGGAGCGTACATACTGCCTGCATTACACGCAAGTCTTAGGCGCGACTCGAGCAGCACTGAATACGTGTGCGTGCTAAAAATAGAACCGGCGCCTATTCTGGTATTTTTGTCACCTACGGAACAGAAATGCAATGCACACGACACGTCTGCAATTGGAAGAATACCTAGTTCTGACCAAGTGTCAGAAACGTCTCTGATAGGACGCTGCTGCAGCTAGTCTGCCTATTCAAACATCTCTTCACTGTCTCTTTTCAATGGAAATGCTTCCTACTTTTTTTGTGTGTGTGTGGTTTAGTTATGCTAAGTTGGGTATCTCATAATTATTGATTCAGTGTCTAATAAGCCCATGTGGGCTGGGCACCAAAAAAGGTGTTTGACACTTAAATAAACAATATCAATCAATCAATCAATCCAACAATCTCGCATGCCATGTGAAAAACAGTTGGCTTGGCAGTGATATTTTTAGCATGCACACATTTCTTGTACAAGATTAGGTATGTAGTTCAAGATAACGCTAACATGGTCTTCTATCTCCGTATGAAGAGTCAGAGATCATCAGGTGATTAAACATAAGGGGTTTCCCGGCTGCCGTGAGGACAACTCTGTCATTCGGTACCTGACCTACAGTATCTGTGTTGGTTTTCAACCAGAACACAGGAACCGGAAAACCTTGCAGGAACAGATTGAAAAAGTCTATACCGTAATTTCCCGACTATTAGCCGCAGCTTATACATTAATTTGGCTAAATTTCCTCTGCTTTGAGGTTAATACAAGAGGGCAGTTAATATAGTGTTAATATGGTTTTGTTTCTTTTAACTTGCATAAAACACTGTCCTGCGGCTTATACACAATGCGGCTTATATGCGGGAAATTACTGTAGAACCTGATCCTTTTTCCTGTATGACCACGTCATGCTAGCAGCGGCAGGTGTCTGCTCTCTGAGACTGATCTGCAGAGCTGTAGTGAAGGTGAGTTTACTGAGACTGTGGTGCTGACCGGTGGCTGGCTGTGTAGAGGGCAGTGCAGAGGGCCGTATAGGGGGCTCTGTAGAGGGCAGTGCAGAGGGCAGTGGCTCGGCCAGCTTGAGGTCGTATTTTCCCTCGTGGCCCATGCGGTACGAGTTTATATGGCCGTTGTCCCACCTCACACGAATCCACCTCGCACTCAGTTGACCAATCACACGGCCAATACCAGGAGGGATTCCATCCTGAAATATGAGACAAACACACACACACACACACACACACTCATGAACTAACACTCCAGCTGCACGGAGGCCGACAGGGAGAGACTACAGAGGGTGGCAAACAGTGTGATGATCAGTGGCTGCATTTCGGCGCTCCTTGACTGCCATCTAGAACTCCCGTTGTCTCAGCAGGGCCAGAAACATCTTGAAGGACACCATCCACCCCTGCTTCCATCTCTTAAGAGTGTACCGTCACACCGGTGTGACAGGAATGTTGGAAAATGAACATTCTAAAGAATATCTGGGTTCATTGAATTGTGCATAGAATTTTAGAACCTTGAATTGCTGCGGAATGGAATCTTGTGTTAGAATGTTTAAAACCCACCCTTTTAAAGGTTAACCGGTTGCCCTCTGGCGGGCGCTTCAGGTCCATACGGTCCAGAACAAACAGATCCAGGGATAGCTTCTTCCCCAAAGCTGTCACATACTGACTGTACCTCAAATGTGCAAATTGTGCTAAATATGTGTGCGCTTTTACGGAGCTGCTGTTTAAAACTCATTGTACTGTGCATGACAATAAAGGCTTTCTATTAAAGTTCTGTTCTGTTTTGGTTCAATTTTACACGTGCACACACACATTTTTCTATTACTGTACATGCATTGAGTAGATGTACAATGTCTCTCTTTCTCTCTCTCTCTCTCTCTCGTTCTCTCTCACACACACAAACCAAACACAAAAGAAAGTGAATGCACAC
>NC_084996.1:18885428-18892928 GCF_963854185.1 Sardina pilchardus | reverse complement strand
ATATAAGGTGTACAGGTCTTTTTCCGAAGAATGGAAAAAACTGTTAATTCCTTTAACAAACATATTTTAGTTCTTCGCAAAGCGAAAATATCCTAAATATAAATATAAAGGTATATCACAATGTATGTTCAAAAAATACAGTAGACGCTGAATGTATAGCCTACATATATAATACTGACCTTTGTACAAGTTAAGACATAAACATACACAACATATACAGAAAATATACATTCCTACACTGGGCAGTGCATGTGAAAAGAACCGTAGCTTATTTCAGTTCGGGCATGAGCACTTGCACTCCGTTATAATGGGGTACTGAATGGGGATCCACGTGCACTTGAGTGGTCCCTTCCGTTGCTGCTGCTGGCACCGCCACCTCAGAAGGGTTAAGTGGGCCGACTTGGCCGGTTGGCACTCCATCCCCTCCGGGACAGAGCACGACCTCTTATTGTAACACGTCCCGATTTTCACGTGGCGAGGCCAGAACCGGTTGCTCAGTTCCTTCCACGCGTAAACCACCGGACAGGAGGCATACGACCACAGCCAGAGCTGCAGCCGCCGTCGAAGCTTCTTGCTCGGCTTGTGTTTCTTTCCGTGCTGGATCTCGAACTCCAGGGACTTGATCTCTTTAGGCATGCTCCCGCTGGGCCTCCGTAGCTCCGACTCGTTGCCCTCGTCGCTGCCGGCGTATTTCTCATCCGGGGGCGATATGGACATGAACTGCGAGTCGAAGTGGCTGCCCAGTATGCTCCGGAGCTCAGTCTCATTGAGGTCCCGCTCCTTCGGGTCCAGCACGGGGTCAGGATCCTCCGGTAGGTCCGGTACGGGCAACGTCTTGCTGGGAATAGGACGCAAGAGGTAGTAGTGTTGGCACAGTCCCCCGTCAATCCTGAACCCGAGGGTCATAAACAGCATGTACAGTGCCAGGCAATATAATGTGTTATCCATTCTCGTATTTCTCAGGTGAGTCGTTTTAACTAACTAAAAATTAATATTCCTCTTAGCGCTGTGGTTCGTGATTATCCAATTATGCCAGCCGAGAAACAGATTGCTAATCCCCCCCCAAACGCGCGCACTCGTCCGGTACCGAGGAGTTCGCAACAAAGTTCAGGCTGGCGCGCGCAGTGGAACACCTGGTCACTACAGTACTGATGGTCCACGCGACTGTCCGACGAGGAAGGAGTTCTGACGCGCGACCATGACGGCAAGCTTATTATGATAAAGGAAATGATAACTTAATTTCAACACGAAACAGTCTTGAGGAAAAAAACAAAAAAACAATTCAGAAGATGATCTGTCTCATTTCATCACGTCCATAGGTATCCAGTTTAGTTCCTTTTGGTCCGGTGAACTCGCGCTGGCCGTTAGAGATCCACATGGTTTCTGCGTTCTGGGAGTCAGACGAAAAATCACCTGGTCCGTCCGATTTATTCTCGCGGGCCGTGATGTAACCGGCAGAGCCATTCTCAATGTGGGTCTGTTGCGCGAAGTCCACGCCACCTCCTTCCCGTGGGGCGGGCAGAGAGAGAGGGGGGAGAGAGAGAGAGAGGGGGGGCGAGGTGGGTCCGGACGGGTGTCAGGGCGGCAGAGAGAGGGGGGCGGCACGCTAGTGCCCTATATTGGAGGTGTGCTCGCCCTCTGCCGGTTTCTCCCTCACGGCATCATTCCCATTTTTAGAAAAATCACGAGATTGTTAAAAAACCGAATCCCGATGCAGAGTTAATACGGGACTGTTCAGCAACTGAAATTCCAGATGTTCGAAAGAGAGAAAAAACGGTTCACTATCATACCCATTGAGAAAAGAGCAGGCGCGATATTGCCTTCATTGTGAGTGCATTTTAGTTGAGTGTAAACTGATAGGCCTATTGCCTAAACTCTAGGCAAAGCTTTGTGAACTACTGAAATAAAAATATTACAAGGAGTCTAGAAGTGCTCTGGTGGATTCAAATTCAATGAGCAATGTTTTTTTTAACAATGTGTAAGTTATGTGGATTACATTCTTTAACAATACCTGAATGCCCACATGCTCAAGTGCGTGGCCATTGCTGCTATGGTCTGGCCTTCATGTCTGTTAGTCATGTCTAATGTCGGCAGTTTTCTCTCTTCAGTTTCACACACACACACACACACACACACACACACACATGCATTCACGCACACACGTGTGTGTGTGTTTATGTACTGGTGTGTACTAATGGCATTCCCTGCCACTCACTACGTCTGGTGGTAGTGTGTGTGTGTGCGTGTGTGTGTGTGTGTGTGTATGTACCAGTGTGTACTAATGGCATTCCCTGCCGCTTACTATGTCTGCTGGTAGCATTTGTGTGTCTGTGTGTGTGTGTGTGTGTGTGTGTGTGTGTGTGTGTGTGTGTGTATATATATCTCTGTATGTGTGTGTTTCTGTCAGTTGGCTACTAGTCTCAGTAGATGGCCTCTATTCACAACCTTGCTCTCATCCAGAAAAAAAACAACTGGTGTTTGGAGTTCCGCTGTGCCTGCTAAGATGCTGTCTGAAGTCCCTCTCTATGTCTTCTCTTTCTCTCTCTCTCTCTCCTTCTCTCTCCCTCCCTTCATGTCTCTTTCTCCTTCTTTAATGGGCCTGAGCGTAATTTTCTAGCCTGCTTCTGTGGCATGTGTGTGTGTGTGTGTGTGTGTGTGTGTGTGTGTCAGGCGCCAGTGGGATGGCATCTCCTGTTAGGGGAGGAAATGGACTTTAAAGCCTCATCATGATAAGAGCGCTAGGCAGCCCCGATACAGCCACCCGAGCAGACTACCTACCGGGGTGTTCTTTTTAATACACACACACACACACACACACACACACACACACACACACACACACACACACACACACACACACACACACAGAGTAACACACAAGCAGACAGACACCCATACCCTCATCCACACATAGTCCTTTCTCTTCACACACATACACGCACACACACACACACACACACACACACACACACACACACACACACACACACACACACACTCATTCACAAACAAATTTCCATCTAAATTATTCACGTATTTGTACACAAAACACATGCCTCCACTTAAACATACACACACACACACACACACACTCAGTACCTCTTAAACAACAGAAGAACAAGAGAACCACAACAGCTCAACC
Organism: Sardina pilchardus; assembly: GCF_963854185.1. NCBI lineage: Eukaryota > Metazoa > Chordata > Actinopteri > Clupeiformes > Clupeidae > Sardina > Sardina pilchardus. Next base: position 18,889,786 of record NC_084996.1, on the reverse strand, counting down.
ACAACCACTCCACATCCACACACACAGATGTCCCAAAAAAACACACATTCCACACACACACACACACACACACACACACACATCAAATAATCACCACTGCAAATCCACAAGTCAGTGTCCAAATAAACACCACTACATATCCACACTCACACATCTATGCTTACACTCTATACTATACTTACACACACACACACACACACACACACACACACACACATCTCCATGTCCAAGTCAACAGCACATCCACATGTCTCCGTGTTACTCAGTACGTTTCAGAGTACTGGGCAGTGTGGATGTCACTCATTGCCATGGCAACAGTTTCCATACCTTCCTGACACCCTAGCGAGCCCCCAGAGGTCAGAGTTCATCAGAGTGCCTCATTACAGGCCAATAGGCAGCCAGTCTGTGTCTACAGAGGTGCTACATACTGTACAGTAGAACCAAAACAAATGGTTCTATTGCATGCTTCATAATATGGCACACCTAAATGTTTTTTAATGGCTTTAAACCATTTTGAAGAGTTCATCAAAGGAACCCCTTTGATGAACCCCTTTTCTTTAAACCTGCATGGTTCTATATAGCAGCCCAAGAACCTTTTTTTACCGTAAGAATGTATGATGTTTAGGCCGGTGCCGTATCAGGAGCCGTCTATCCCACCAGTTTCATACGGATGTGATGATGTGGGGTTTTACTGGAGAGCTGTAACGAAAACAAAATTGACAAGATCTCCCAACTACGTCTCCGAAGTGACGTAATGTCCAGCGAAGTACTATCTGACCACATGTTATCTTCAGAAGCCCTTTCTTTCCACTGAGCGCAGATCCAGATGTTTTACATTAGCGGTATGTGTGTGTGTGTGTGTGTGTGTGTGTGTGAAGGGGGCACGACCCTCTTTGATTTCCCTCGGCTGCCCTGAAGGGGTCAAGGCTCTTTACACCCAGACAGGAGCTGATGCTGGTGCCAATCCAACCCAAGGCCTGGCTCAGGTCCGGCCCATCTCTGGGCCACCTCTGGCTTAGATGTGGCAGGAGGCCACCATATCCGTCCCGGAGTCTGCCAGTCTATTGGGTGCTCAGTCCCATCAGGCCACACACTATGAGCTGTGAGTGTGTGTGTGTGTGTGTGAGTGAGTGAGTGAGTGTGTGTGTTTTGTGTTTTGTGTGGTGTGTGTGTGTGTGTGTGTGTGTGTGTGTGTGTGTGTGTGAGTGAGTGAGTGTATGGGTGTGTGCGCTTTGTGTGTGTGTGTGTGTGTGTGTGCGTGTGTGTGTGTGTTTTTGTCTGTGTGTGTGTGAGTGTGTTGACAGGCCTGGGTGGTTTAACACAAGGTCATGTTATCTTGACCCACCATCGGATGGCCTCCCAGGCTGAGCGGCTGACATTCCTGATAGTTCCGTGACCCAGCTTGATAAAAAACTAATTTGGGTTTGTTTAATTCCCTGCAAAGTCCTTTGATGATCAGGCGGGAGAGCAATTTGAACGGTCGATTTGAGAGCTAAAGCTAGCAAGGGTCACTTTTGCCTCGAAAATACTTGCACACACACACACACACACACACACACTCCGAGTCTCACACTCACACATACACACAGAGAACACTCTCACTCACACAAACATGCACTCTCTCTTTCCTTCACTGTCACCCACCCACCCACACACACACACACAGGGCACATGTTGTAACACAATAACAGCTCATTCCTCTCTCTCTGGAACGTGTAATCTAAATTTCCCATACTTCATTTCACCTCTAATAAATGTCTGCCTCTGACGAAAACAGAAGCAAACGAAACGAAGCACGTGTCACTCGCCTTAGATTAAGATCATTTTCATACTTCATTTGTTTTCATCTGACTCAGTTTCATACTTTATTTTCATACGTCACAATTAAGATATCTCCCGTGCCATCGTCTACCTCTGTTCTGAATGTTAGGCTCGTTATCGTGGCAATGTTGGTACCATGGAGCTATGACTCAACATCCCACGGAATCAATGATTCAAATCTCAATGTGAGTGCACAAACAGCTTTATCAAACCTTAATTTGTGTTTACTGTAATTCTGAAACCGTAAATGTCTTGACACACCAATCAATCGCATAAGGACATTCTCATCTCATCTCATCAGAACTAACACTTAGCTAAACAGAGCAAAACAAAATAATATGAAAAAAATAAGAATATAAAACAGTACTCTGGGATCTGAGTTGTGGAACCGTTCTCTCCTGAGCACTGATGTGTGAGACACGTGTGTGTGTGTGTGTGTGTGTGTGTGTGTGTGTGTGTGGGATGTGTGGGGGACGTGTGAGCTGGGTGAAGCTGACATACGGTAGTGCCCTTGTTCTTACTCTGTATTTGTGGATCCCCTCTGATGTCGGGGCTTCTCTGACAGTGAGCTCGAATAATCCGTTTAAGGAGTATACATGTCTAGAAGAAATCAGAATATTGACAGACACCTACAGTAGGTTTGTTAAACATATTTTTCATAAACTGATAAAGGCAGTAAACCGATAATGAATATCTGTTTGTTCTGTTTACACATGAGGGCTGTAGCCTATAGGGTGGCATGGGGTAACTAGCCCCTTTATCCACACACAGGGCTGTATAGGGTGGCGTGGGGTAACTAGCCCCTTTATCCACACACAGGGCTGTATAGGGTGGTGGGGTTACTAGCCCCTTTATCCACACACAGGGCTATAGAGGGTGGCGTGGGGTAACTAGCCCCTTTATCCACACACAGGGCTGTAGAGGGGGGGGGGGGGGGGGGTAACTAGCCCCTTTATCCACACACAGGGCTGTATGGTGTGGGGTAACTAGCCCCTTTATCCACACACAGGGCTGTAGAGGGGTGGTGTGGGGCTGTAGAGGGGTGGCGTGGGGTAACTAGCCCCTTTATCCACACACATGGCTGTATAGGATGGCGTGGGGTAACTAGCCCCTTTATCCACACACAGGGCTGTAGAGGGTGGCGTGGGGTAACTAGCCCCTTTATCCACACACAGGGCTGTAGAGGGTGGCATGGGGTAACTAGCCCCTTTATCCACACACAGGGCTGTAGAGGGTGGCATGGGGTAACTAGCCCCTTTATCCACACACAGGGCTGTAGAGGGGTGGCGTGGGGTAACTAGCCCCTTTATTCACACACAGGGCTGTAGAGGGTGGCGTGGGGTAACTAGCCCCTTTATCCACACACAGGGCTGTAGAGGGGTGGCGTGGGGTAATAGAACAGTTATAGAACAGTAGTGTAGGGTATTAATGGAGAGTTATAGAACAGTAGTGTGGGGTTATAGAACAGTAGTGTGGGGTATTAATGTGGGGTTATAGAACAGTAGTGTAGGGTATTAATGGGGAGTTATAGAACAGTAGTGTGGGGTTATATAACAGTAGTGTGGGGTATTAATGAGGGCTTATAGAACAGTAGTGTAGGGTATTAATGGGGAGTTATAGAACAGTAGTGTGGGGTTATAGAACAGTAGTGTGGGGTATGAATGTGGGGTTAGAGAACAGTGTGGGGTATTAATGGGGAGTTATAGAACAGTAGCGTGGGGTTATAGAACAGTAGTGTGGGGTATGAATGTGGGGTTAGAGAACAGTGTGGGGTATTAATGTGCAACAGCGCTCTACTGCTCCGCACTCTGTGCCAACAGGTGTGAGTGTGTGTGTGCTGAGCAGGTACACACACACACAGACACCATCAGGCAGATGAAGCGCTGGAGAAAAGAGGCAAGACAGAGAGAAACAAAGGGGACCATAATGGAGTGTTGATAGGGAGCGGTTGTCATGGAGACCGTGTGTACAGTGGCGGAGGAGAAAGGCAGAGATGCTCTGAGATTGGGCAAGGATTCGGAGCTTCAGCACAACATCTTTACTCACACACACACACATACACACTTATCACATGCACACTTATTGCCTTAACCCCCACTCTTATACTATAGATACATATACAGCATGCATGTACATCACACACACACACACACACACACACACACACACACACACAAAGGTGAACCAACACAAGCTCCTGCTTACCTGTTTGAACATAGTGGGAGTTCAATTGATGGAATGGGAGGAGAATTTCCAGACACATGAGAAAATACACACTCCTACAAACACACACACACATACACACACACACACAAGCTTACATAAACACAGAAACACACACACACTGCACGGTAGCAGAAGAAAGATGGCCACCTCTGGTGAGAGAGAGGCGAGGAGCAGTAAGAGACCGCAGACAGGAGCGTATTTACACTGGAATGTTTATTCAAACTCATGAGACCCCTCGGCCCGACGCTGGGCCTGACGCGGGCCGGACTCCAGCCGCAACAGCCACCCAACCACCCCCCCCCCAAAAAAAA
>NC_084996.1:18877928-18880428 GCF_963854185.1 Sardina pilchardus | reverse complement strand
AAATCCAACATTTCTTTTTTCCTGCAATAGTATGCCACTTTGTAGACCATGTGAATGTGGTAGATCCGACCTGTCCATTTTAATATCCCCTCAGTACATGTCTGAAGTTAGAGAAAATGAACAATTGTCTTGGCTAAAGGAGGTGTTGGTTTGATTTTTATGATCCTCCTAGAAGGACATTATGGTGTTTAACCCCATTTTTTATGTTTGAGGGATCAGATTGCCATCCTGTAAACAGGATAACAATTTTATATCCCATTTTTACTCTTTATTGATCCCTTAAAATATGTCCAAAAGTTGTCAAAAATGAAAAAGGCGACTAAATTGAGGGGCTTAAAATGGCCAAGTGGATCAAGTTACACAAGGCTAAAAATGTAATCTAAGACAGATGAGATACTGAGGGAGAACACTGTGAAATGTATAACCCCTGTTACGATGGCCTTTGAACCCACTGTGTTAACTGAGGGGGCTAAAAACCACCAACCACCGATCCGGTGGTCTCCAACTTTTTCATATCTCTTGATAGAAAATTTGAGACTTGAAACTCATACATGTTGTTCATCTCTTCAAAGCGGCTTTTTGAGACCATCCATGACTTCCTGTGATAACCGGAAGTTGGTTTAAAACAGGAAGTACACTTTACAGTTTTTCTCGATTGTTAACACACATTTTCTGAAAACATGCCTCATATTCTCAGAACTCTACACACAAATCCAAAACAACACACACAATGGGCAAAACTCCACAATTCTCCTGCAAAATGACACTTTACCTTCAAAACAATGTAATTTCTCCTCAAAATGCTCTTTTGTTCTCAAGAGACACACACAAACCATCATATATCAAGACATTTGTAAGGACCAGTTGAACACTGATGTGCTCAGTGTAAAACACTACGATGAATTGAAAACACTTCTTCTCCATTCATCATAATGACTTGGGCCTTTTTTTGTTCAGTGTTACACTACAAACAGTACTACAAGCAGTAGATAAGCTGATACAGTAAGTTGATATGCTTACCCTATCAATATTTTGAAATATCTCATTGTTTTCTATTATTTTTCTTTGTATTTGCCGTAATGTTATGCCGTTTTTTGTAAGACAATGCTCATGATTTCAGTTTCCTGTTCAGGAGACAGAAGCCCTTGTGCTGGTAATCTTTCGGCTGCCAAACAAATAGTAAAATACTGTAAACTGTGTAGGAATTCAAAGTAGGATTACTTTCCCCAAATACTTGAAATATACTTTATTTTTACAGAACAGCCCACAGGCAATACTGTACTACTGTGCTCATTGAGCTGTATTGTACTGTCCGGTACTGTACTGTATTGATACGCAGCACTGCAATGTTCTAGTGGCTCGGATCTCATCAGAGATTACGGTCCTTGGCCTCCCCGTCCTCCTCCTCTTACTCTCACTCCTCTGGCTCTGCCTCTGCCTGTACTACTACTGTAATACTAAAGCTCTGATTGCTAATTGTAAGACTGTGTGACAGGAGTTTGCCCATCTGATGAGTCAGTGTGCATGGTAGGGCAGTTAGCTTTAGAATTTGAATGGCAGTGTGTTCCTTGTGAAAACAAGATATTTTATTCATGAAAATTGTGTCAAATGCAGAGAATTGTGTGTAGTGCTGTGAAAAAAGTGTGTTATAGAACTGCAATTTGAGTGTAAAGCAGAAATTGTGCCTATAGTTAAGCAGAATTGGTTCAGGAGGTTGGTGCATGAGTTACATATTACAGGAATTGTGTGTCAAGTACCAGAAATTGTGTGTTAACAATCGAGAAAAACTGTAAAAAGGCTGTATCTCTGGGAAAAACAAAAAACAAAAAAGCTGTTGAGGCCTACACTTTTTGGTTAAGTTAAACCCTAAGGGCGATTTTTTTTTATGTCATACAAAGTGGGTACCACTCAACTCCAAATGGTCTGAAACATACTCCTACACAATCTCTCAAACCATGATTTTGGCCTCAACACTTTGGCCCCAACAGCTTTTTGTTTTTCTTCCCCAGAGATACAGCCTTTTAAAAGTTTACTTTCTGTTTTAAACCAAATTCCAGTTATCACAGGAAGTCATGGATGGTCTCAAAAAAACGCATATATGAGTTTTAAGTCTCTTAAGTATAAATGTTCTATCAAGAGATATGAAAAAGTTGGAGACCACCGGATCGGTGGTTGGTGGTTTTTAGCCCCCTCAGTTAACACAGTGGGTTCAAAGGCCATCGTAACAGGGGTTATACATTTCACAGTGTTCTCCCTCAGTATCTCATCACATTTTTAGCCTTGTGTAACTTGATCCACGGGCATTTTAAGCCCCTCAATTTAGTCGCCTTTTTCATTTTTGACAACTTTTGGACATATTCTAAGGGATCAATAAAGAGTAAAAATGGGATATAAAATTGTTATCCTGTTTACAGGATGGCAATCTGATCCCTCAAACATAAAAAATGGGGTTAAACCCCATAATGTCCTTCTAGGAGGATCATAAAAATCAAACCAACAC
>NC_084996.1:18857928-18860428 GCF_963854185.1 Sardina pilchardus | reverse complement strand
CTAGTGAACTGCTTTCAGACACAACTGGTTTCATGTGTATGTGTGAGCGTTTCAGTTGTTTGTATGAGAGGATTTCAGTAGTGTGCGTGAGAGGATTTCATATGTATGTGTGAGAGGATTTCATATGTGTGTGTGAGAGGATTTCATATGTATGTGTGAGAGGATTTCATATGTGTGTGTGAGAGGATTTCATACGTATGTGTGAGAGGATTTCATATGTGTGTGTGAGAGGATTTCAGTTGAACAGGAAGCCATTTCAGTTGAACAGGAAGCCATTTCAGTTGAACAGGAAGGTATTTCAGTTGAACAGGAAGAGCGTCATTGGGTGCATCCAATTGACGAATCCGGCACTGAATTTGTCTATGTTGACGAGTCGGCGCTAACGTTTATGATAGCTAGGCCTACCTGTTGAGTTGAACAAATCGTCTTTTCCCCCCCTTCGTTTTTTGGCTTACGATGTCGGGAAGAACCTGTTGTGTGTTTGGCTGTTACAACAACAGAGGGAAAATACAGATATGGAACAAAAATATATAGGCCTACGTTCACCCGCCGTTATTACACAGCCTGCCCCTGTGTAACACCTACATAAGCACCAGAAAAAAGGTAGTCTAAATGCATGTTTCCCAAATGCAGAGCAATCACGTGATTGCTCAGCATTCGGGAAAAATGCATTTAATCTACCTTTTTATGTTCCGTGTCAGCATTCATCCAAAAATTAGGCTATTTGACTCAACATTGAAAATAATTAAGGATTTTCCTACGAATTCTGTTTCAGCCGTTCCTCGCATTAATGCCTAATTGAAGCTCTCCCAAACTGGCATAGAATATTATTAAGAAACTCTTTATTAATAACGTCTTCATCAATGGACCAAAAGAAAAACAAAACCCCATAGAGCTCGATTGAGTGTGTCAAAAACACACCTCTCTGTTACATTTCTCCGCGATTATAAATTGCAGTGAGATGAAACCTTTATTGCACGAAAGAGCAGACGTGGGGCTTTCCAACTAACCACTTTATAAGTTGCGTAAGGACGCACACATTGCATGCTCATACCAAATGTAGGCTATATGCCTTGATGACATTAAATTAAGAAGTATTTCCTGATTTGGTAAACTTTGAGTTTATTTTTCTTTCAGTCCATGGTTCCATACCATTCGATCTTGCTTCAAATGATCAGACTTGGGAAGCACGCATCGCATCGGAAACTTCGCTGCTCAGTAGCCTAATTTTCTGTCGACGAGGCCAGCCACAGTTCGAGAAAAGCTGCAGATCATAGAGAAAGCATATGCTCTGAGAACAGAACATAACTTAACTGCATGTCAAGTGTAGCAGAGGGCCTGTCTACGCAGAAACAACAACTGGCTTGGTGCATGCACCCCGCTTTCAACGTCAATTGACTCCCAGCATTTCTACATGTTCGTGACAAAATGTGGGGGATAGAATCGCGTTTTATCGGGGATGCTGCAAATGATGTCTGTCTTTTCTTAAGACAATTACGTGTAGGCCTACGATATAAATGACAAAAAAGTAACGGCATATTTAATTTAACCGACCCGACCAAACTTGACCCGAATATCATTACAAATATTTGTTCTTGACCCATAACCGCGGGTGACCGAGACTCAGATTGCATCCAAATTTGTTTGACAAATAAACACTTTTTTGCCTTTACTTTGTTCATTGAAATGTAGTAAAAAGTTATTATAGAGAATCATCATGTGTGCACGTCATGTGTGCTACCACGCAAACAAGTCAGGTCAGATCAGCTCGTGTCACAAATATGGAGCGCAGAAAGTGTCAAAACACATTTTTTCATCACTAAATAGAAATTGCCATTTATTTCTGTAAGGCACACACCACCTATTTCTGTAAATTGCTCAGCTCCAAAGTCCGACTACTGTACATGCATTCTTAAATTGCCATTTTCAGGGCAGTCAGGCCTACACAAACATGAAAGTCACGTCGAGCTGTCAGCTTGCTGTGATGAGATACAGTCAAAATGTAAGAATTTGTATAGTATGCTTTTTGAATTTTTATTATCTATAAATCAAAATCAAATCAACGCAAGTATTAATTAAAGCTTTATAGGCTAGGGAATGTAAAACTTAAGTTCCAGTTTTTACACCATTCAAATTGTGTGTATCTTTTCTAGCTTTCGTATGCATTATGTTCTATAAAACATTATATTATATTCTGCAGTGCAAAGATGCCCACTAAAGACAGGAAAAGAACGCAGTTTTTTGAAAATTTTGTTCCATGTGCCCTTTTTTAAAATTTGAGCCCCTGCCCCTTCAAGGTCTCTGCACGCCCCTGAGCCCGCATATCACGTTAAACGTTAGCGACGACTCATCAACATAGACAAATCCAGTGCCGGAGTCGTCTATTGGATGTACCCAATGACGCTCTTCCTGTTTAACAAAAACACCTTCCTGTTTAAGTGAAATGCTCACACACACACATATGAAATCCTCTCACACACACTACTGAAATGCTCTCACA
>NC_084996.1:18840428-18845428 GCF_963854185.1 Sardina pilchardus | reverse complement strand
TCTATCACATTCTGACTACAGTAATTTCCTGTGTATTAACCGCAATGTGTATAAGCCGCAGGGCAGTGTTTTCATGCAAGTTAAAAGAAACAAAACCATATTAACTCTCCCCCGTGTATTACAGTAACTTCACAGCTGAAGAAATGTTGCACTCTTATTCTATAACAGCATTGACAGATGCAGCGGTAATTCCTACCTAAAGTCTCCTTTGCATGGTAGCTTACTGCATTCCCATATGAAAAAGAAATAGAAAAAACGTATACTGCCAGCAATGTGTTTTATATACAAAACGTGTATGATTTACTCTTGAAAGTGGCCCCTTTCTCGTTTTCCTCATACATGTCATAGCCCTTACAGCCTTAAAGCCTCCTTTGCATGGTACTGTAGCGTACTGCATTGTAGCTAACTATAGCTTACTGTATCTTATTATAGCATCTGCTAAATTAACTAATGTCAGCGTAAAATGTCAACGCAAAGAGGTGAGAAACAGATCAAAGCTTACTCAGATCATTAGCACTGATTTGCACATATAGTGGAATTACTCATTCATAAAACTGAATGTACTGTACCATGACGTGTGTGTGCTATTTGAAGTGTGAGGAAATGTCACTATGGTAAATGCCATCATATCAAAGCCCACTGAGGCATCTGCACTATGCAGTCAAGATTCAAGAATAGAATGGCATCGCTACTGTAATTGGTGTGGATTGCTTGTGTAGATAAGATAGATTTCTATTTAGCAAGTGACACAGTAGACTGTCAGATGCTAATTCAAGTATGCAATTACTTTAAAAAAAACAATTCCATTAAGCTATTATTAAAGACACATGATCTTACAGTAAATAAGAATTTCAGTTCCGTAGTGGTGAGAGAGCGGTCAGAGCAGTGTGTGTGTGTGTGTGTGTGTGTGTGTGCTTGAGTAAATGAGCGAGTGAGTGAGTGTCTGCGTGACTGAGTGTGTGTGTGTGAGTAAACAAGTTAGTGTGTGTGTGTGTGTGTGTGTGTGTGTGTGTGTGTGTGTGTGTGTGTGTGTGTGTAAGAGAGAGTGTGTGTGTGTGTGTGTGTGAGTGGTGCAGAGGTCCTCCACAGCCCTCTCAGCTCAACCACAGGGCTCCTCAGAGCGAAAATGTCAGTGCTCTTTTATGTGAGCACTTCAATCACCTGATTCCCTGACACACACACACACACACACACACACACACACACACACACACACACAGACACACACACACACACACACACACACACACGCGGCTGGACTGAGACTAGCTCCTGTGTAATTTACTCTATATCACATTGATGATATGGGACTGGAATAGCCGTAGCTCTGTGTGAGTAGTGGACAGCTGACTTAGAGACATGTCTGCTGGTATTTGGGATGATTAAGGTCAACAGCCTCCATTTCTCATTCCTGTCCAGCACAGTCCACTCTGGGTCGGGTCCACGAGGGCACACACACACATACACACACACACACACACACACACACACACACACACACACACACACACACTGCACTGATACCACCGTAACACTCCATAAGGCACACTCACACAACCATAAATTAGTACACAAACCCCACCATATTACACCACACACACACACACACACACACACACACACACACACACACACACACACACACACAAATAACACACTGTACTTACACCACTATAACACACTCCATAACACACATTGCTCTCATACCACCGTAAGATACTACACAAGCCCCACCATAACACACCACACACACACACACACACACACACACACACACACACACAAGGCAGACACCTAGACATCTCAGCATGGAGGAAAAGCCAGTTGATCACTGACTAAACACTTCAGCCACAAACACACACACGCACACATACGCCAGCAAGACTAGACAAATCATAGGGTTGATTCAAATTACCTGTATTAATGTGTATAGTACCTTTAAATACTAAAATCAAATAGCTTTACTCTTTTTCAAATCAACTGTAATGATTTATTTAGTTGCAAGTAAAATGTCAACACATTTCGACTCTTCACCACACAAAAGGCAACAAAAGGCGAATCAATGAGTAAATCAATAGGGATAGTCTGCCTGTTGTGTGTTTACCTTTAAGTTTAGAAAGCTGAAGAAGCGGTCAGAAGGGTGCGCATGACTGTGTGTATGTGTGTGTGTGTGTGTGTGTGTGTGTGTGTGTGTGTGTGTGTGTGTGTGTGTGTGTGTGTGTGTGTGTGTGTGTGTGTGTGTGTGTTTGTACTCACGCGAGTTGCGTGGGTGTGTGCGTGACTGTGTGTGTGTGTGTGTTTGTGTGTGTGTGTGTGTGTGTGTGTGTGTGTGTGTGTGTATGTGTGTGTGTGTGTGTGTACTCACGCGAGTGCTCGAAGCCCGTCTTCATGCGCTGGTAGAGCTTGCAGCGCCACTCCCAGGCCTTCAGCTGCTTGTCCTTCGCGCTGTCCGGCGTGTCCAACGTCAGGCTCTCCCTCATCACCTGATTGGCCAGTTCACCCGCCTGTCTCTGCGCCTCGTCCACTAGCGCAGTGAGGTGGGCCTCGCGGCTCTCCAGACTAATGACTGGAACATAGGAACACAACATCCACCAATCAGAAGCCACAATAACACACCATTCACCAATCAGAGGCCACACAAACACACCATTCACCAATCAGAGGCCACAAGAACACACCATTCACCAATCAGAAGCCACAAGAACACACCATTCACCAATCAGAGGCCACAGGAACACACCATCAACCAATCAGAAGCCACAGGAACACACCATCCACCAATCAGAGGCCACACAAACACACCATCAACCAATCAGAACCACAGGAACACACCATCAACCAATCAGGAGCCACAGGAACACACCATCCACCAATAAAGAACCACAGGAACACACCATCCACCAATCAGAAGCCACACGAATGGGGCACTGTAGCTTAATACAGTTGCGCATGTCTGTGTGTGTGTGTGTTTGTGACTGTGACTGTGTGTGAGTAGGTGTGTGTGTGTGTGTGTGTGTGTGTGTGTGTGTGTGTGTGTGTGTGTGTGTGTGTGTGTGTGTGTGTGTGTGTGTGTGTGTGTGCTGCCTGTGGAAGTGAGCCATGCGTGTTTGTGTGAAAGTGAGCTATGCATGTTTGTGCATAAGTGTGCGTGTGTGTGTGTGTGTGTGTGCGCGCGCACATCTGTGTGTGTGTGTGTAATGAGGGGATAAAGCCTGAACCCACAGCAGGCAAAAGGAGAGGCCCTCCAGGTGCGATGGGAGGTGTGTGTGTGTGTGTGAGGGGTAAGAGGTGTGTGTGTGTGAGCGGTAAGAGGTGTGTGTGTGTGTGAGCGGGAAGCCTCCGGAGGGTGAGAGATGAGGGGGAGTGCTAGCGAGGGGCAATTAGTCCCAGCATGCCGCGCTGAGACGCGGCCGAGTGGAGCTCACCTAATGACCATCCTTTAATCCCATTCAGGAGACGGACCAGCACACCATTCATCTCTTTCACACCAAACCAATCATCTCTCTGTCTCATTCAAACACACATCATCTCTCAGTTTATCACACTCACACACACACACACACACACAAGGTACCACTCTAGAGACTCCCACTGACTCAGCCTACGGGACTAATTGCTACCTGCAGGCATTCAATCATTCCGTGGCTCAGCACCAGCAACAAGCTATCAGTCAGTCACTCCGCTCAACTCAGAACAGCCTGCTGGTGTGTGTGTGTGTGTGTGTGTGTGTGTGTGTGTGTGTGTGTGTGTGTGTGTAGTGTTTCTGGTGGTATACAGTATGTGTGTGTATGTTTGTGTGGTGTGTTTCTGGTGGTGTATGTGTGTGTGTGGAGTGTTTCTGGTGATAGTGTGTGTGTGTGGAGTGTTTCTGGTGGTGTATGTGTGCGTGTGTGTGCTGTGTTTTTGGTGGTGTATGTGTGTGTAGAGTGTTTTTGGTGGTGTATGTGTGTGTGTATGTGTGTGTGTGTGTGTGTGTGTGTGTGTGTGTGTGTGTGTGTGTGTGTGTGTGTGTGTGTGTGTGTGTGTGTGTTTTTGGTGGTGTATGTATGTGTGTGTGAAGTGTTCCAGGTGGTGGTGGTAGTACCTAAATAGTGAACCTGCATTGTACAGTGGTAAAAGGTGTAGCTTAGAACCTGAAGAACCTCACCCTTTATACTAGTGAAGGAGGAATGCAGGAACATGTGCACCTGTGCATTATAACATATAAGTAAACGTCTGTCTTGCGCGTTACAACTTAAGTAAATGTCTGTGTTGTGCGTTGTAACGTATTAGTAAACGTCTGTGTTGTGCGTTAACTTATTAGTAAACGTCTGTGTTGTGTGTTATAACTGATTCGTAAACGTCTGTGTTGTACATTATAACGTATTAGTAAACATCAGTATTTGGCATTGTAACTTATAAGTAAACATCTGTGTTGTGCGTTATAATGTATTAGTGAACATCTGTGTTGTGCGTTATAAGTAAACGTCTGTGTTGTGCGTTATAACTTATTAGTAAACATATGTGTTGTGCATTATAATGTATTAGTAAATGTCTGCATTTTGCGTTATAACTTATTAGGGGTGTAAATCGGAGCCATCATGCCGATTCGATTCGATTTCGATTTCCTAGGTCAGCGATTCGATTCTTTTCGATTATTTAGAATTCCCACCGATACGATACGATTCGATTCGATTCGATTTTTACATGATATTTATTAAGTTTAAAAAATCTAGAAAAATAGAAATAATTTGCCTTTTATTGAGAATACAGAAACAGTAGCCTATTCTATTCACATGATGTGTATGTTACAGTATAAACAGGGCCAAATGATCTTTCTACCAGCCTTTTAGTGCAGTTTCTTCCTCCACACACTGTGACATACAGTACAGTAAGCTACCTGCTGACTGTGAGATAACCTAATACAAATTGTAGGCCCAATATATCTGCTATTGCATATGCATGTGTGTAATCAATATTAGAAGATTAATTAGCTAAACGTTTAACTTTAGGTAATTTAA
>NC_084996.1:18830428-18832928 GCF_963854185.1 Sardina pilchardus | reverse complement strand
GTAATGTAATGTAATGTAATGTATTGTAATGTAATGTAATGTAATGTAAAGTAATGTGATGTCATGTAATGTAATGTAATGTAATGTGATGTAATGTGATGTCATGTGATGTAATGTAATGTCATGTGATGTCATGTGATGTAAAGACACATTGATGGCCCTCCTATAAAGACACACTGATGGCCCTCCTATAAAGACACATTGATGAGGCTCAGTGGGATCTTCTCATAAACACACACTGATGGAGTTCAGTTGGGTCTTCTCATGCATACACCTACACACACTTACACACACACACACACATACACACACACACATGCTCACCTACACATCTATACACATACACATACACACACACACACACACACACTAACACACACACATGCTCACCTACATCTATACACATCTACACACATACGCACCCACCCACACACACACACTCTCTCTCTCTCTCTCTCTCTCTCTCTCTCACACACACACACACACACACACACTCTTCTCTTTCTCTCTCTCTCTCTCTCTCTCTCTCACACACACACACACACACACACACACACACACACACACACACACACACCAGCTTGCCCTCTGAGTGGCTCTCTCTGGTTCTGTATGAATTTGGATGTTGGACGGGGCCCCTCTGAGGGAGACACAGCACCCAACCTGCAGCTAATTTTAGGCTGCGGCTGGTCCCTGCCCACACAGCCCTCATCTCACCTCTCCTCACACACACACACACACACACACACACACGCTCCGCTTCACTCTCATCAGCGAATCACGACTACAGTGTTGCATAAAGCCATCACGTCGGTTAAAAATAATGGGGCCGCATTCAAATGTGCTACTATAACAGGAGTGCTGTATAAATAGCAGAGCATGCTCAGGGCAACACAAAACACACATCCTGATCAGCTCCATAAATAACTAACTGAGGCTTTTCTTAGATGATAATGGTTCTAACGACACACACACACACACACACACTCATAGGCATACACCTACACACACACACACACACACTGTCCTGATCAGCTCCATAAATAAATAACTGAGGCTTTTCTTAGGTGATAATGGTTCTAACGACACGACAGGACGGAAGGGACTGTCAGTCAAACAAAACAGACTTTTGAATATTCCTCTGTGAAGGTGAGAGCCAAAGGCAATACGTGGATTCAGGACGACCAGCAGGCAGTTCCACTGGCTCTTCAGGGTCAGGTCTATGGTCAAAGATGTGTCAACAGAAGATCAAACCTTCTCTTACAACACATGACCCCATCTACACATTTAAGAAATGCATTCCAATGTACACACAGTAGGTTGGCCAATTTTTGATTATTTATAAAACTGCATATGCTAAATATGTCGGTATAGGCCTACAAAGCAAGGCAGTTGAGCACACACCCTTAGGGTAGGCCTACAGACATATTTAACACACACACACACACACACACACACACACACACACACAAGACTTTCTAAGATGAGATGAGCCGTTCATGTCACTTCGGTAGAGAGATTTGTGTTGGACAATCAAGAGAGCGTGGTTTACACAGATCTGACACAAAGGACACTCACGGAGGCTTTGCGTGATCGTCCGAAGAAGTAGACGTCCTCGAAGGAGGAGTGGCTGCCCTTGAGCTTCTCCGAGAGGTTGCGGTAGAGGCGCTTGGCGGCGTTGGGGGAGGCGGGGCCAGCTCCTCTCCGCCCACTCTGAGTCAGCTGCAGGTTCTGCATCTGCTGAGTCATGCTGGCTGAGAAGGACCTGGGGTGGGGGGAAGACAATCAACGTTACACACACTCACTTAGAACATCCTGGGGGGGAAGATAATCAACGTTACACACAATCACTTAGAATATCCTAGGGGGAAGACAATCAACGTAACACGCTCATTAAGAAAGATCTGGGGTCTGTCCTGCGGGGGAAGATAATCAGTGTAACACATTAACTAAGAACTAATGGAGGATGTTATTAACATATTACACCCATTGAAAATATCCTGGAGTGACTGAATATCTAAGAGGGAAGATAATCGATGTAGCACAGTTGCCATGACCGGAGATACTTTGGGAGAAGATGATCAACAAAACCACAATGTCGTTAGACATCCTGGACAAGACAAATGATGGAAAACACTCACGGAAAATCTAATGGTACACATTCAACAAAAAAAAAAAAAACGTCATTGAGAACATCCCAGGAGCGAGATAATTAAAAAAGAACACACTCGACTGTGAACACAGCGGCGCACACGCCTCCACAAAACTCTTGAGGAAGAGCGATAAATGGGGGAAGATCGTTAACGAAACACCGCCACGGAGCAAGTCCAGAGGGGGGGACAATTAAAGGAACACACTCAAGGAACGTGTCTTGAGGGGAGGGCAATTAGTGTAACGCTCGAACTGAGAGGCTGAGAACTGGGAGCGCACTACAGCCTCTAATGGAGGCCCTCCAGGAGGCATGAATGACCCACTCGTCTGGACAATACTGCTGTCAATG
>NC_084996.1:18787092-18792728 GCF_963854185.1 Sardina pilchardus | reverse complement strand
TGTGTGTGTGTGAGAGAGAGAGAGAGAGAGAGAGATGAGAGAGAGAGAGAGAGGAGAGAGAGAGGTAAACACGAGACGTGTGTGCAGGAATGCAGCGCTTGTCTTGGCTTGGGAAGGAATGAGAGTGAGGGGGGGCAATGAGTGTGTGTGTGTGTGTGTGTGTGTGTGTGTGTGTGTGTGTGTGTGTGTGTGTGTGTGTGAGAGAGGGGGTCTCTGGGGAGGTTGAGCTAACACACCACACACATTCCCCCTGACAGATCGTCCAGACTGCTGCAAAAAAAGAGAAAGGGAGTGCAGGGGGAGCGGCCGGCGCTGCTGAACACAAATGGCTCACTTATCCAGTCACACACACACACACACTTATCCAGTCACACACACACACACACTTATCCAGTCACACACACACACACACTTATCCAGTCACACACACACACATACACACACACACACACACCTATCCAGTCACACACACACACACACACACTTATCCAGTCACACACACACACATACACACACACACACACTTATCCAGTCACACACACACACTTATCCAGTCTGTGGGAGAATGGCATCCACACACACTCACTCACACACACACACACATAAAAACACACACACACACACACACACACACACACACACACACACACACACACACTTATCCAGTCTGAGGGAGAATGACATCTCTGAAAGCATGACTGGACTGTAGGAGTCACGCTCAAGATCTGTCTCCACACACACACACACATACACACACACACACACACATGTGCATACACGCACACACACACGCACACATGTGCATATATGCGCATATACGCGCGCCCGCACACACACACACACACACACACACACACACACACACACACACACACATACACGCATAAACACACACACACACACACACACACACACACACACACACACACACACACGCACACACACAAAAACACGCACACACACAAAAACACGCACACTCACGTGCATACACACACACACATACACACACACACACACACACACACACACACACACACACACACACACACACACACACACACACACTTAGGCTACAGTATAGAAAGGTACTCCACCCATTTTAAAAAATCCAAACATTGAAGTCCATAAGTAGAATTATGTGTAATAAAGTGGAATGACACAAGAAAAATGTACTGCACGTGCCTACTGAAATATCTTAAATACTTTGTAGAAAAGCCTTTATTATTTTTGCAATGACAGCTACAATACTTGTTTTGTATGATAAAACTATTCAGTCATAGTATTTATGTGTGATTTTGGCCTATTCTTTTAAACAGATTCTAAAAAGTCTTGAGATCCTGAAGAATCCTGACCTTTAGTTAATAAATTCCATAAATGTTTAACTGGATTTAAGTAAGGTCGCTGATTTCTTTTTTTTTTAAACCAATTGAGAGTTTCCTTCGCTGAATTCTTTGGATCTTTGCCCTGCTAGAAGGTCTAGCCATGTGTCATCATCCCGGTGGAGGCTAGATTCTCCCGGAAAAAAATGACTCCATTCATCATTCCTTCAACTGTACGAAGTCTGCTAGCCTGGCACCATGAGATTACAGTAAAAGAGACACACCATGGCGCCTCCGCCTCCAAACCTCACTGTTGGTACGCTATTTTTAGGGTGATGCACAGTGCCATTTCTCCTCCGAACATGGTGATAGGAACTGATTTGACCAGGCTACTTTATTGTATAGTAACATACATGCAGCCCAGCCAGCTGCAACATAGGGATTGTGGTAATACTAATAGTTTACTATTGTTGGTTTACATGTGACTGTGGTCGTTTGTTATGTCGGAGAAATTACAAAAATCAAAGTAAAACTGCTCAAATGTGTTAAACAACCATTAACCACAAGGTGCATAATGTCATGTTATTGCCATCCTATGACATCATAATATGCTAATTAGATGAGTAAATTGACCCCCTTCATAAACTTTAGTTCATACTCAATGATTTTCACATTTACAGTAGGACTTTATCTCTGACCACTTTCAAGCCATGGCCTTTTGAAATGTTTATGCAAAAATAAAAAAAAAACAGAGCGGTTAGAGGGTTAAAACAATTTTAGGAGTGTGTTTGGCAGTGAAAATCTGTTCTTCATCATATTCGTGGGATCCATCAATGGGAGGACAATGGGCGAGAGTACACATGTGCTCATCCACTCTAGTCTGGTTTTCACCATACTAAGCTCAAGCTTTTAAGATTGAACATCAGTCTGGGGAGGCTGCGCTTTGATCCCACTGCAAAAGAGGCGTGATCAATGGACATCGTTCAAATGACTCCGTACACAATTGCCACGAGCGGGGCCAGCTGGTAAATTATACTTTTAGCCTACCAAGGCCGGTCGATAGAATCGCAAACATGTCCTTCTGCTGTATGAACTGTTCCAGGGCAAGTTTTTGTTCTGTTTTCAAAGAAAACTTTGTTTCGTTGCTGCTTAAGTTTCGTTATTGTCACCGGCCAAGAGTGTGCCAGGACTAGAGTATGACCGTTTCTGATTGGAGCCAAAGGTCCTGGCAGTAAAACAGAGGATTTAGATCTGCTGGTTTCCAGCCTGAGCTGCCGGGCAAAATTCAAATTCCCCGGAAGGTCAGGCAGGGTTCACCCAGCCTAGTGTAGAATGACACTGAAGATCAATTTTGCTTTCACCTGACGAGACTACCTTCTCTCAGTATTTCATAAGCTTGTCCAAAAGTTGCAAAGCAAACTTCGAGCTTCGACATGTTTTTCTTCAGTAATGGAGTCATGCAGGGTGAAGATGTATAGAAAGAGGCGACGGCCTTATGATGTCCTTATGATTTCTTATGATGTCCTCGGTAGCTATTGTACCCGCAGCCTACACATCTTTCTGGAGCTTTCTCCAAGGCTCCTGGGCTACTCTTCTATCATAATCAGAAGTCCTTTCACTTGCAGATCATGGCCCCAATGCTACTTACTGGAAGATTCTAAAGTTCTGAAATGCATCTGTAACCAGTTCTATTAATATATTTTGTATTAACAATTATATTAACAACAAGGTTGCAAAGGTCTTGGGAGAGCTCTTTGCTTTTACCCATCATAAAATGTTTCTTGTATGGCACCTTGGTAATGAAAAACCTTTTTATAGCCCATCAATATGTACTAACCCAGCTCATATTCATTTGCACAGAGATGAAGGAATATTACTCTCTAACTACTTATAGATTCCAGCTTGTTCCTCGTCTTTCTTTGCCTTGATGCACTGCTTCTTCTTAGCGTGTTCCTTACTTATTTCCGGTGTCATTCTAGCCTGGAGATCAGACTCTCTTCTTGGCAGAGACGGAAATGAGCGGAAGTACAGTACAGTACATAGTCAGGCGGGGGCTAGTGTCATTCCACTCTAATAAACATAACTCTATCTATGGCCTTTAATGTTTGGATTTTTTATATGTGTGGATTAAATGAGTAAATACTAAAGTCTGGTGGCACTCATTTCATGCGAATAGTCTCACTGGAAGTAAAATTGCTGAAAAAAAGTGTTGACACATTCAATACTTATTTCCCCCACTGTACAGTATATAGTGTTTGGACATCCCAGTTGCCATGGCAAAGCTCTCAGGGAGAAAGGGGCACACACACACACACACACACACACACACACACACACACACACACACACACACACATAAAAACACACACAGACACACACACACGCACGCACAAACACACGCACATAAAAAACACAGACCTCACACATACACAAACACACATCACATATATACTCATATAGATACAGTACTGTACATACAGTACAAACAAACACACACACACATACACACACACACACACACACACACACACTCACACACACACTCACACACACACACTGCATCAAATACACGTGCCTATTGTCCACTGTTCCTCACACACACACAGCTGAAGTGAGGCTGAATGGGTGTGTGTGGGGACTGTGGCAGAGGGGGAACGTGAGGAGAACACAGGAAGTCCTTCACACTTCACACTTCACTTGGACCCCCAAACACAATCTCAAAGGTAGCATACACAAGCTCACAGGTTAAAGGTCAAATCAACACCAGAGACACACTAACTACACACACACACACACACACACACACACACACACACACACACTAAAAAACCCACAGTACAGTTCATATCAAGGTTTTAGGGTCACGGTTTTCGATTCTGTACGGTTCTTGTTGTTATTTTTCTCGGAACATGGCTATACTGAACCGAAAGGGTTGCCCAGGTTGTCTTGGTTATCTCTGCCACTTGCCACTTGTCCACGTGCCCAGCGCCACTCCACACCTCCGCTCTCACGTGAGAGGGACACGACTGTGTAAGGTCACACACGGCATGCATGAGCCTACGTACAGCACATTGTGTACGCCATGAACCGTCAACACCGTGACCATACAGTACAATGCACGCATGCCCCAATCCTGGTTTATTCCAGAAGAACAAGACGTCGAAGGCAACACTGTCCAATGCACACATGCCCCAAACCGAGACAAGCAAACCGAACGGTTCAGACTTTTTTTTCATGAAGAATACCACACAGTTGTGTGTCTTTGTTCCTACAGCACATGTTTGCAGATGCCAATGAAAGGCATGTGGGTATAATCACAAACGGCCAGACATTCTTCTCCCCTGGGGCGACCATAAAAGGACACAAAAGATGGCGCCCGAGGAGTGACCACAACAGGACACAAAGGATGCTGCCCAAGGCTGACCCCAACTGTACCATACAGTACGAGAACATCAAAGCTTTACGGTTTAATCAACATGCGGCACGTTAACCAACACACACACACATACACACACACACACACACACACTTGTTCGCACTGTTGATGCTTCTCATCGCAAAAAGCAGCAGGCTCGTTGTCTTTTTCTGTAGTGGAAAATTACATACTGTAGCTCACAGCCACTCTGTCACACACACATATATTTATCACCATACTGACTACTCCACCCCGACCCTTGCCCTCTTGCCAGAGATAATTGCTATGTGCCTGTGAATGCTGCAATATCAAGCCCATTCTGAATACCCTAATATTAAGCAAAGTGTTGTCGGAGTAGAGTCGTCCTGGTAAGCTTTATTTACAGCAGGTTCCTGACTGTGGGTGGGTGGGTGAGGTGAGTGAATGTATGTTAATGAGAAATTATGCAACCTCCACTCCAGTGGAGAACTGCTGTACTGTAAGTCAAACACTATCATACAGTATACACACACACACACACACACACACACACACACACACACACACACACACACACACACACACACACACACATACTCTCTCTCTCTCTCTCTCTCTCTCTCTCTCTCTCTCTCTCTCTATCGCTCCCTCTCTCTCTCACACACATACACACACAGACAGAAATACACACAGACAGACACACACACACACACACACACACACGCACACACACACACACACACACACAGACACATACAGAAACACACACACAGACACACACAAACATACACACACACACATACACGCCCGTCGTGACTCTGCGCAGTGCTGATGAGGCCACTCCAGCTCGACTCGGCGAACTCCGTTTCTAATTCCGGTAACACCGAGCCCATTCAGACGAGCGCTAGCACATTTGGCAAGGT
>NC_084996.1:18774592-18777092 GCF_963854185.1 Sardina pilchardus | reverse complement strand
ATTTGATAAGCCAGTCACTTGGGAAACATGTTAAAATTCCTATGAAATAAAATTCTCAGTCGAAGAGAGAGAGTAAATGAGTTGAAAGGAACCTTTAAAAAGCGTAGAAATCTTATTCAGCAGTTTTGGGAGGAAATCAATGATATGAATACAGTACATAACGTGCTACCACTAACATAAAAACTCTAACTGTGTGTTCACACCGCCGGCGACTTGAGCTTCCAAAATCGCTCAGGACGCCCAGTAAAGGACGCTGTGGGAAGCTGGGATCAGCTTGGATCCTTTGGCCGCTCTGACGTAGTAGCATTCTATGTTCGTTGAAAGTCGTTTGGTCGCTGAACCGCGTCATAGCTCATTACCATAAAGTTAAACCACTTTCAACTTTCTCTAGTCGCTCAAGACGGCCAAAACGCGACGCCGAAGGATTGGTTGCTGCTGGCAGCTGAGAGAAGCCGGCTTCCATTGAAAATGAATGACTTCCGGAATCTTTGGAAGCTCAAGTCGCCGGCGGTGTGAACACACAGTAAGCCATGTCCATTTTGTCAAAGTAGCTCTTGGAGGAGAAAAGGTTGGAGACCCCTGTTCTGTTCTAACCCCCTATCCCAGACATGGGCCACATATGGCCCAGATCCGGCCATCATACTACTGTCACCGGCCCACATCACAGTGAAAAAAAACAAAGTGTAGTACAGTGTAGCATTTTTTTTTTTTTTTTAAGATTATTTATTTGGGCTTTTTATGCCTTTAATTGGACAGGACAGTAGAGAGAATGACAGGAAGCGAGTGGGAGAGAGAGCTGGGGTGGGATCCGGAAAGGACCACGGGGTGGGAATCGAACCCGGGTTGCCGGCGTGCAGTGCAGGTGCCCCAGCCAGTTGTGCCACGGCTGGGGCCAAAAGTAGCATTTTCAATATGCCATGAAAGTATTGTGGTCTTCAAATACCCAAACCCATGCTGCATACTCTCCAGCCTTCACCTACAGAGGCAGAGTTCATCTCTAGTCGTAAGTCAACCTGTATGGACAGTTCAGTGTGAAGGGTCGTTCACTCCAGGGACGATAGCTACAAAGATAACTGTAACCGTAACGATAAAAGCGTCCACACTGACCAACAATATAGAAAATCTCTCCTAGTGTTGATGAATGTGATGGCTACGATTATGATGGAGTCTGACTGGCTGTCAGCTTTTTATCGTTCTCAAAATTGCTCTGAAAGTGATCCCCGACGATATCATTCTTTGTGTCGTTATCGTTACAGTTTATGTGTGGACGTTGCCATCCATGATATAGCTAGAACGGTGACAGCAGTCAACACTTTTTTGACGTTATCGTTCTAGTTATCGTTTGTGGTATGAACGGCCCTTAAGTTAGCACATGTCGGCCTGCTATATCTTCATCCATGTCCAGAGCTCAGCTCTGTCACTCTGCAGGAATCCTCCCTGAAAATCACTTCCTTTTAACTTTAACTTTTAACTTTTGTATTGAGTTTGAAACAGGAGGAGTGGTCTACAATGAGGTTTCCGTGGGGATGGAGTGAATGGGCAGAGGAAGGGCCTTATGAGGGGTGTGTGTGTGTGTGTGTGTGTGTGTGTGTGTGTGTTCATATTAAAATCCTTCTAAGGAGTGTGTGTGTGAAGATTGAGATCCTTGTGTGTGTTTGTGTGTGTGTGTGAGTTCGGATTAGAATCCTTCTGAGGGATGTGTGTGTGTGTGTGTGTGTGTGTGTGTGTGTTCATATTGAGATGTGGTGCTGCAGTAATGGGCCAGGCTGACGCTCCGTCTCTGATGGAGGCCCTGAGTCACGGCTTTGTCATTAGGATGGAGTTAAACGGCCACTGATTGAGGATAATGCTCTGACTTACTCACACCCTCTCACACACAAAAACGCACACTAAAGCATATATGCACACATGCACACGCAGACACACACACACACACACACTCACGCACACACACACACACACACACACACACACACACACACACACACACACACACACACACACACACACACACACACACACACACACACACACACACACACACACACACACACACACACACACTCCCCAAGGCCGGCACCCACTCGAGGCTGACTCACCATTGGCAGGAAGACCGGCGTGTAATTTAGAACGTAATTTGGGGGTGTGGACAGTGGAGGTGGTGTGACTGGCTGGACCATGACATTCATGCCGCTTAGTACTGCTCACCTGCACCCACTGAACCCACAGACTTCAGCCGTCAAACTCACTTTCACACACGCACACATATACATCTCAATACAAACACGCATACTCAGAGATCTCAATATAAACACACACACACACTCAGATATCTCAATACACATACACAAACAAACATACACACACACACTCACACACACACACACACACACACACACACACACACACACACACACACACACACACACACACACACACACACACACACACACACAAACATACACACATAAAGTTGTGGTGTGGAAGGTCAATGTAGGAC
>NC_084996.1:18744592-18762092 GCF_963854185.1 Sardina pilchardus | reverse complement strand
GTGGGATATACTGTAGACCAGCCAGAGGCCGTGACTTAGGCTACCCCACATCTCACACACTGTAGAGTCGTAATGGTACTGTTAGCTCTAGTTCCGCTAAGATTCGGAAAAAAGGCCAGTGAACATCTTGTGAGAGATCACACACTTTCATACCAAAGGGTAGACTGGTGATTCATATAGACGGGAGTCACATTTTAAATAACAAAGCAGCAGTTGTAAAGTGTAACACAACGGCCAGACCATAATATTTCAAAAGAAGTTACCGTATATCTCATTCCTAAGTTACACGAGCGGTCTACGCTCATGTTACGTTTGGTAAGTCGTACCAATTTCGACGTTGTTTTCACCTCAAAACACCAACTTTCGTATGGTGAAACCGCCAATGTCCTGGCAAGGTCCTTGATTAGTTTACTGGGTTTCGTTGCTGGAGAATGATGTTCTTGCCTGCCAGCCAGTAGTTGTGACGTCACGTGCAAAGTATGAATAGGAAATCTATCACTTGTCGCTGGTCAATGTGATCCTTGCCATAGGGTCCCCATCCATTCACCAGGCTGTGTTGCCAGGAGGCACACAATAGAAGAAAGTCTCCATGCAGCTCACTACCCAGTCGGAGGAGAGCAGAGCAGGACTAGCCGGTCATTTTCTAGCCGGTCATTTTCACTTCCCCTCTGGCTCCTTACAACCCTATTGCATTGCCACTTCAATGGGCTTGTCGACTATAACTCCCAAATTGCTCACATGCAGCCAGCTCATCGGTCGGATCTGCTGGTGAACACTAAGACTTGATTGTCTCAACAGTGGGGCTCTGAGCTGGCTGAGTACACACTCCTTCACCTTGCGCTGTAGTCTAGCAGTCTGGTGAGGACACACTCCGTCACCTTGCGCTGTAGTCTAGCACTCTGGTGAGTCACTGCATGGCCACGACCCAAGGAGAGGACCTGAGGATGAGCACTAAACCTTCCTTGTAGGACAAAATGTCAGGATTTACAAGAAATGTATAGAGTGTACTTTCCTACAACATTTTAAAAAGATTCAGTGAACCCGGCAAAATCAGAAAATACTTAGGCCAACACTGAAAGCACAAACTGACCAGGTCTAGTGGACAGGCCAGGCCTGAAATCCATTTCCTAATAGACTACAGTACATGCCACAGAAGGCTGTTCAGCCAGCACATTCACTTCCAATGGAGCAACAGCAACAGCATCTTCTGTTATATTCCACTCCTTTCGTGTTCACTCTATCAGTAAATATCTTGATTGTGCTCAACAGGGCAACTCTCTCTAGTCAACTTCGACATACGCATTAATACTTCAGTATTTTAATGTGAGTGTAACACCCAAATGGGTCTGTGTTAACAGGTACGCTAAAACAATACAGGTGATGGTCCACTGGAAATGTTTCTGCTGGCTGGAAAGCCCTCCAGATAGGCAATTACGAAACGAGAGGGGTGTCGGGTTTCATTTATAAGCGACTATATAAATCATCACCAACTTATCTCACCATCAAAGGCCCTGGATCAAGTTACCAGACTTCAGCGATGCCCTGACCCCAACGACCCCTGTGAGCGGGGCTCTGTCCTGCTGTCTACTGGGCAAACAATGGCGGCCCTTCTGCTGTGATAACATCGTCGGGCTCTGATAAGCAGCTGCTGTTATCTCTGCACTGTAACAGACGCAGAATGAGACAGAAGGGTGTGGCCCCCCCCAGAGAGGAAGCACACTCATTCAGTGGACACTAGAAACGTCCCTCCTTAAGGTTCGCACTCTGAGAGAGTGGACAGTACAAACTACTTGTGGACGGTTTTATTCTCGCCCTGTTATATCTACCGTAACTTCCAAACTATTAGCACTCTGAGAGTATGGACAGTACAAACTACTTGTGGACGGTCTTATTCTCGCCATGTTATATCTACCTTAATTTCTCAACTATGAGCCGCGGCTTAAACACTGATTTTGCTAATTTCTTCAGCTATGAGGTTAAGACACGGGGGCAGTTAATATGGCATAACTATGGTTTTGTTTCTTTAATACTTGCATAAAACACTACACAGGAAATTACTGTACAACTAGAAGCAATGCTCATTAGTGTGACTGAACCAGACGTGTGAATCACAGGGGGGAGCTGACACACACACACACACACTGTTTCCATCTGATCGATGATGTCCTGTCTGACTGCCTCCACGGGAGCTGTTAGGGAGCTCGATCTGCGGTAACAGGACATTAATAGCGGTCATTAGTGAGAAATGCTGAGGTGGTTTTCTCTCAGCTGGGGAGAAAAGGCGTCTGGCTGCGTAGAGCGGCGTGTGCTGGCAACGTTGCCGCTATAACATGCCCCAACCAAACCCTCCCCCGGGACTAGACTGGGCTCAGGATGGAAAACTCACTCACTCACTCACTCACTCACAGACTGTGCCCTGCAGGCTTTGATTACTCGGTGGATTGGTTAATACTGACGTGTGGAGCTGCTGTTAAGTGATTATGTGTCTGGAGGGGGGTGTATGTGTGTGTGTGTGTGTGGGAGGGGGGGGGGGGGGGTTGTTGGCCTACCTGTCGTCGCCCATGCCGGGGATTTCGTCTCGCTCCTCAGCCGACTGAAACACACATGACGCATGCGACTCCTGGGGAACCAGTAGGACACTCTTGTTCGCCTCATAAGACATCCTGAGCCATCTCTGAAACACGCACACACGCACACACCAACGCACACGCACACACACACATGCACACACACACACACGCACACGCACACGCACACACACACACACACACACACGCACACACACACACACACACACACACACACACACACACACACACACACACACACACACACAGAAGAGGGGGTAGGGGGATCCTTAGCTAGGTTACAGTCTTATTTACTTTAACAATGGGCTTGTCACAGCCAAAATATACACAATGATCAGACTACAATGCAATTTGTCACAGAGGAAGCTAGGCATTTTTCACAGGTGTCTTTGAGCAAACAAGTTAATAAACACATCTGTGTGGCTAATATTGTCGCCCTGGACCCCATTCAATCACGCGCAATGATGTGGCTTAGTGCCTCCACGTGGCTATTGTTGTCATCAAAACAACTTCAGAGACAAAAGCCACAGGTGATGTGCGCATCCGGTCCGCGCTATGCTCACAGATCCGCAAACGCACGGGGCAGAAGGAACCCGCTTTCCATAAGCAAACAAGGTGACAAAACTCACAAGTACAACAACAACGACAGACAGGCAGTAAATGCAACTTATTTATCCATATATGAAAGAAGATTAGATTATGCTTTTAGAACTTTCTTCTCGGGGCTTTTCAGAAATCATCCATTGATAATTACCATCCTTGCCGTAACGTGCTTTCAGCAGACAACGCAGTCCTCTCGCATGTACAGATCCATTCTCTGTAAATCTAAAGTTTGAAGCGCGAATTATTAGCATTGTTTCCTATTCCTCGAGAATGAGATAACCTAACTGTCATAATCGAGATTGATAATGTAACCGCTGAGTTTACGTTAGACTCCCATAGAGCCCTTTCTTTCTTTACGGCGGCTACTGAGCTCACGGAATCTCTGCAATCGCTGCTCCAAACCCAAAACATCTGTCCCGGACACAGAACTTCCCGCTACGTGTCTTTGTCTTTCCTCTCCAGAAAAAGTAGCCCCGGACCCGATTGGAGAGGCTGTGGATTAAAAACTTTAGCTTTCCTCAAAAAACTTACCATATATGAACCCCTCTCGGCATCAGGAAGTGACCCAACATCTGCCCTGTCGGTCATGACATAATTATACTCCTTGTCGACATCACATCAGAGTTCCAAGCGCGGAACGGAGTTAGGAAACGCGTTTTAACTCCCTCTCTCTCTCTTCACGTTACACACTATCGTCCTTTGAAGCATGAGGTCTGCGCATTTTACAGCTTCTAGTCTCTCCATTCAGGCTTGTTGTTCGCTTTCAAACGGGGTGTCTTGGGGAGCAGGAAATAGCGACTCTCCTATCCGCCCCAAAAATTGCTGGTGAGCACTGAGATGAGATGGGAGTCATTTAGATAAGCGGCCCATCTATGTGTTGATATTTCCAGCGCGTCCTCAGGAACCGCGGCGACGTGCGGCGCATCTTAGAAGGGCCTTTGATGAAACGCACCAGGGTTGTTTCAGTTCAAGCAAAGCAAACAAAGGCTGATACTTTTTTCAGTTATTATTATACTGCCCTGCAAAGCAAAAAGGCAGTAACTACGCAGAGTGCAAACTGTAAAAAAAAAAGTCCTGAAAGTTATCTTGTTGTCCAGCCTAAGTAGTTGTAGGTGGATTATTGGACATGTGGAGGTCTGTTACTTTACATTAGCTTATTTTTAGTAGCCTATATATCAATCTTCATAACAAGTTGAATGTCATGAAAATGAAAACTCATTTTCGACCAAAAATGCGGTTAGCCTACTGCCTTTTGCTATGTAGGGCAGTATAGGACATTATGGACTTTTGAATATAAAGAGGTGAGTTTTTTGTCAAAACAGTCAGTTTTATATATGTGTGTGTGTGTGTGTGTGTGTGTGTGTGTGTGTGTGTGTGTGTGTGTGTGTGTGTGTGTGTGTGTGTGTGTGTGTGTGTTTGTGAGTATGTTTGTGAGTGTGTGTTTGTGAGTGTTTGGCTACTCACATGTAGAGTATGTCAGAAGTGGTGTGATTGCAGCTGATGTGTGTGTGTGTGTGTGTGTGTGTGTGTGCGTGTGCGTGTGACAGAGAGAGAGATAGGGAGAGAGATCACATGGATGGAGAAGAGATTGGGGTTACAGATTGGGGAGACCCACCGTTTCCCTTGAATACTGTAAAGTAGCCCTCCCCTCCTCTGGGTTTCATTAGAGGTACGGGCAGTGTGTGTGTGTGTGTGTGTGTGTGTGTGTGTGTGTGTGTGTGTGTGTGTGTGTGCGTGTGTGAAAGCACAGCCCTCCCCTAAGGCCAATATGTCCTATCTAATATGTTACGGAAAGCAAACAGAAAATTCTTTCCCCTCCAGCGATTGGGACCGGCTCCAGAATTGAACTGGCTCCTTTCTCTCCTCCTTGGCCTGTTCTACAGCCTTCTGCAAGGTTCATGAAAATCACTCCAGTAGTTGTTGCTTAGTCCTGCTGACTGACAAACGGGACAGACAGATGACAATGAAAATACTCAAAATATACTGAACATAAATACTCTCTGCAATCTGCTCGCTTGTTTGATTCGTTCTTTTTTGTGTTTTATTTTGTCATTGTAATTTTACCAAAAGAAAGATTGAAATAAGTGTGCGGACCTAGTATTTACTGACCATTTTTTTTTTTTTTTCTTTTTCGTTCTGCACCTGGGATATGCAAGATGACTGAACAAAAACACAACGTCCTTGGCGGAAGCAATCAATGAAGTAAACACATCGGAACATTGGCCACCACAGGCAGAGTTCTGGCCTAAAACTGGCCCACACACGGTCCTATATCGGCCCTTACTTGGCCCAGACTCACTGAGCTCTTCATACTGTACATGGTAATAGCTTACTGGCGCTCTAAGGTTATTTTCCCCTCTAAAAGAGCTGGAATATTCTATTTTTACTCTGTGCAGTGTGATGTTAAGCCAGTCTACTGACAGCTTTATTTTGACTACTCCCTGTTTCCATTTTTAGAATGGCCACTAGATGGAGCTACCATCAGGGACAGGATGAAATGCAGAAATATGTACGGTATGTTTGTTTTTTTCACCTTGAAATGTATAGACAATATGTACATTGTACACATACATTTTCCAACAGTTATAGAAATATAGATATAGATGTTTGTGTGCTAATAGTATAAGTCTATACTATAGATGAGTCATTGAGTCAATGATGTGTGAGGGTGTGTTGATGTGTTTGTGTATGTTACATGCTATGTGTGGCTGTGTGCCTATGCATTGAATGTGTTGTGTCACGTATGTTGTTTTTGCAAGATTATTTGCACGCATGTCTTTTTCTGTCTTGGAAGGTGCATAATGTGCATTGTATCTGTGTACAGTGTGTGTGTGTATGTCTGTGTGTGTGTGTGTGTGTGTGTGTGTGTGTGTGTGTGTGTGTGTGTGTGTGTGTGTGTGTGTGTGTGTGTAAGTGTGTGTGTGTGTGTAAGTGTGTGTGTGTGTGTGTGTGTGTGTAGACAAGATGTTTGTCGGGTATGACCATGCGTGAGAGTGTGTATGTTGGCATATAGTGAGGTTCTAAGGTCTAGTTCAGACATTTGGTGTATGGACATTTTCACCACTGCATGTCTTTTGTTTCTGTGCTTAATGTGGGGTTGACGTTGACGAGAGCAGACGTGCATTTGTAAGTGTGTGTGCGTGCGTGCGTGCGTGCGAGCGATGCGGTGGGTTCAGGCTGTGTGCGTGACAGCGCCCTGGTGTGGAACATCTGTCTGAAGGTCCCTGCTCTGCGGGCGGGTGTGCAAGAAAGGTGACCTCGGAACGGCGGGATGGCCGGCAGCTTATCCCCCCAGCAGACTGCCAACTGCCCCCTCACCCCAGCATGCGAAAGCCATCGTTCAATTTGCCAGCCTACTGCCAAAGCACCAGGGGCTGAGCAGTAATCTCCCACCCAGCATAGCAGGGGGGAAATGACCATTTCATGATTATTATGAGAATGCGGCACATCGTGTGCAGTCATGGCAGCCAGCAGTTGGCCGAATGCTCTGGAATGCATGGAGAGTTCCGGAACGGCAATCCGGAATGAACTTGAGTCATGGTTCCAGAATGAACTGCTTTGTGGTTCTAGAAAGAACGTTGTTGCTCTCTGGGATGCAGTAGGCTGATGGCAGTGTGAGTTCCCTGATTGTGTGTAGGATTTAGAGTTATTAAAAGACGCAGAAGCAAAGTGATCTCTCTCTCTCTCTCTCCCTCTCTCTCTCTCTCTCTGTGTCATTGCAAATATGTATGTGCGTGTGTGTGTGTGTGTGTGTGTGTGTGTGTGTGTGTGTGTGTACATTATGTGCATGCAAATGAAACAGAGAGAATGAATGAGTTGCATGCCAAAGGTCTGTAATTACCCCTCATACAAACTGCCTCCCTGAGGTAAGAGAATTACCAAAGCTGTCCATCATCAAAACATCCTACTGACTCTCCAAGAGTGCTCCCTAGAGACGATCATCATAAATTAATCTGTTATGAATAGCCCATGGGGTCCTGCCATCCAAGCAGAAACAAACCGTTTAATGCACATCTTGGTCAATTAAAATTATCTATTGAAAAAGCATGCATGCAAAAACCTTACAAGAGCCATACAAATCACTTGGCTGAATTTGGCTCCAGTGACGGGATTCCTCAGACCTGGACCACAGAAGTGCACACCATTTCATAATTTTACATAATACACTCTATAAAAAAGGGTTCTTGGGGTGCTATATAGAACCATGCATGATTTAAAGAACCCTTAGGGGTTCCTTTGATGAACTCCTCAAAATGGTTTAAAGAACCATTTAGGAGTGCCATATATGAAGCATGCAATATAGAACCATTTTTGGTTCTGTATAGCACCTTGTTTTATATTTGATTTCATCAAATAATCTTTTTGGTACTGCACTATAACATTGCGTTGCAACAGTGTCACATGTCTTTCGCATCACAAAACAACAAATGTTGTTTGTGTTATGTCACCAATAAGCATCAATTACATAATTACACAACCCTCTCATGAGTTCCAGAGTGACTAACTCCCAGCCTGGTGATTTTTTCAAATGAAATATGATATTCTATCTCTTGCGCTACACTTTATTTTTGTGTAAATCCTCCGCGCGCAGCGCAGTTGGCAAAATTAAAACAGTAGCTTAAGTTATTAAAGACAACAGCAGCAGCAGCAGCAGTGGCGGTGGCAGCAGCAGCAGCTTTAATCGTTGGCCCTGCGGGCACTACTCTGAGCTGGACCGGGTCTGGGCCGGAGGTGAGCCGGAGCTCGGCTGGGCTGGGCTGAGGGGGGGGAGAGGGGGGATTAAAGGCGCGGGAGCCGCAAAGCCTCAGATCCACTCTGATCTGACCGCGGGTCCTGCTGTCGCTCTGCAGTCGCTCTGCCCACTCCGACTCCACTCGACTGCCCGCTCGGTCGCACGCTCGCTCTCGCTCACCGTTCGCTCGCTCACCGTTCGCTCTCCTGGAGCCCGCGCCAGTTCTGCCAGTGGTGCCAACGCGTCCTGTCTGCAGCTGCTAGATCCCTTGGTGTCAGAGGTGGGATTCCTTTCCTCACAGTGGTTGGATCGTTTTGATGCCAACTGTGGCAGTGCTTGCAGAACTGCTGTTGTTTGCGATAGAGAGGTGGTAGTGGTGGGTTACTGTGGTGGTGGTGGTCGTGCGGTGGGGCCGTGTTGTTGTTTTTTAAAGAGGTGGTGTTTTTGGATGTCTGTGGCGTCCGCGGTTTCGTTTCTCCTGGTCGACGGTGCGTGGCATGAGGAGTCGCCATGGGTCTCATGGAATTTGCCCTGGAGATTGACCCCGTCACGCTGAACCTCATCATCCTCATCGGCAGCTATGTGACGCTCCTCGTGGTCTTCCTCATCTCCTGCATCCTGTACGACTGCCGCGGAAAAGACCCCACCAAGGAGTCCCTGGACCCGGAGCCCGCCCCGGTCGCCCCCACGCAGTCGCCCATCCGCCTGGTTGTCATGCAGAACTCGCCCGCCTCGTCCGCACGCTACGAGCAGCACAACAACCAGCACAGCAACCAGCACAACAACAAGTCCACCAACTACCTGCCCCACAGCACTGACATGCGAGAGAAGAGGAGCACCCTGGTCTGAATGGGCCAACACTGGACGCATGATATACCGATCAGATAGACTCAGATACAAGCATCAGCATGAGGGAGAAGAGAGGCATCCTGGTCTGAATGGACAAACACTGGACGCATGATATACCGATCAGATAGACTCAGATACAAGCATCAGCATGAGGGAGAAGAGAGGCATCCTGGTCTGAATGGACAAAAACTGGACGCATGATATACCGATCAGATAGACTCAGATAAAAGCATCAACATGAGGGAGAAGAGGAGAATCTGAATGGGGAGGCCCTGAGCTCATGACATACCGTGGCCTGACCTGAACAGGTAAGAGAAACTCATTGACATGAAATGTCCTGTTTGTCATATAGAGATGAAGAACTTAACATGTCAACATTTGAAACTTTATGGCTGCTAAATGCTAACGCTGTTCTGATGAAAGTAGAATACTTAAACATGTTTTTCTTTCCTGAAAAGATCATTAAACTTGTCAACATTATAACACTGGTTCACTCTGGTGGTTAACATCATCATTATGTTGAAGGACCTATGCATTGCCTGGGTGGATCAAAATGTATTAATCGAGCAGACACGTCTTGTATCCAAAACGTCTCACAGCAAGAGAATAACATTTGGCTGTTTAGGGAGCTGCTCTAGACAGTCCCCTTGGCTGCAGGAAGGACCCAGACTGTGGTGGTGGTGGTGGTGGTGGAGCTGCTGGAGCTGCAGCAGACGATGTTAGGGTGGATGGATGGACAGGTGGATGGAGGCAAGGAGGACCAAGGGCATGGTGTCATTGTTGTTGGGGTAGCATAGACAGAGGGGGAGGTTGAGAAGACCCAGGGCTTGCTTGGGTGGGTGGATGTTGGGAATACTCATAGCTTGCTGGGGGGACTGGAGGTTCAGAAGACCCAGAGCTTGCTGGGGGGGGGGGAGTAAAAGTTGGGAAGACCAAGAGCTTTTTGAGGGGGAGGAGGTTGGGAAGACCCAGAGCCTGCTGGGGGTAGGAGGTTGGGAAGACCCAGAGTCTGCTGGGGGTAGGAGGTTAGGAAGACCCAGAGCTTGCTTCAGCAGCAGAATCAATGTTAGCAGGGCTGAGTGGACGTAGATATGGAACTGCTGTAGACTAGAGCCTGGGTGGATGAGATAGAGGTAGGATGACCCAGAGCATGACATCGACGGTGCTGCTTTAGACAGTACTTGTCTGGGTACTGGTACATGGGAGAATGGACGGATGAGTGGATGATGATGCTAGACAGGGCTTGAGTGGGTGGAGGTGGGGACTACCCAGAGCATGATGTTGATGGAGCTGCTTTAGACAGTGCCTGTCTGGGTGGGTGGATAGACGGATGAGTGGATGATGGTGCTACTGTAGACAGGGCTTGCGTGGGTGGAAGTGGGGACTACCCATAGCATCATGTTGATGGAGCTGCTTTAGTCCCATTGGTTGGATGCAGGGAGGACCCAGATGTTGGTGCTGACAGGACTTTGAGTGGGTGGAGGAAGGGAGGACCCAGAACATGATGTTGGTGCAGACAGGGCTTGAGTGGGTGGACGCTGGAAAGACCCAGATGTTGGTGTAGACAGGACTTTGAGTGGGTGGAGGCGGGGAGCACCCTGAGATTGAGCATCAACAGCAGCATCAGCATCAGCGTCAGCAGCAGCAGCAGCATCAGCGTCAGCGTCAGCAGCAGTGTCAGTGGGGCTTTCTCCTCTGCTTAGCACAAAGCTGAAGTGCATTACCCAACAAGCAGCCGGGGGATTAGCCATGGCGCTTTTATCATCCCTCCAAAAGACACTCAGCGGCCGTCCCCTGGATTTATCACGCTGCTGCCCCGACCGAACCCGCCACTCACTCCTGCTTCCTGCTGACACGTCGGCGGCCTTCGGCGGTCAGAGACAGGGGTCAAAGCTGAAATGCTCTCAACGCCGACACGTCTGATTGGTCCAGCCAACTGTTTTGGTCTGCACACGAGGCCTGGACACAGGCAGCTGGTTGACATGACAATGAAGAGAGAAGGGGGATAAGCCTGGGTCTCTTTGTGCTCAAAAAGACAAAAACACGTCCTGAGACTTAGAGAGATAAGAGGCAGCAGGTTGAGAGAAGGGCGTCTTTGTGTTTAAGAGAATACAAACCCCGAGACAGAGAGGGAGATGATGAGGAGGAGGATATTGTAGTTGTGAGTCAGGCAATGTAGGCCCTGACTAAATCCGTCCACACATAGAACGGCTGCTCTTCATAGAAACAAGAGGAATCATCATACACTCAGCTCATCTATGAGCTTGAACTGATGTGTTTTATCTTGTACAGTGTGTGTGTGTGTGTGTGTGTGTGTGTGTGTGTGTGTGTGTGTGTGTGCACTTGATTTCAATTGGCGATGAGGTCATTAGTTTCTTCCTCACTGTGTGGTTCAATGAATACTCATTGAAGTGTGTGGACCATTTCCACTTTTAGCGCATGTGGAAACTGACATCAATAACTAAGTCAGCTCAAGTCACTCACATTATAGTAATTCTGCCATGTCCTCTCTGAGTGATCCGTATGCCTTCTATATAAGCATAGAAACCATGTGATTTCTGAGAGTCCTGTTATTGTGAACTATACGTTAATGAAGACAGTGCTAGGTTTGCATCAAGAATGACTAAGAGAGCAAGGTCTTGACTGCACGGCCCATAATTCCCCACAGACAACATACTGTATGTGACATAATAATTGCATGATCCGTTTGACGCAAGCATTTATTTCTGACGTGGAAGCAGATAAAGTTCTTTGCCTGTCATTAACGAAATACAATATTTCCACTCCAAACGCTAATCCCTTGTTTGGAACTGGTGAGACCCGTTGGCCGTTTGCTCTCCCAGATCTGCAGGGATGGAACTGTGGAGCCATTCATATGCATTAGGCTTTCAGTGCACTGTTTACATGTACTGTATGTTCCATCCTGTGACGTTGTCTCTTCCTCTGGTACGCCCTTTAATTTTAGTAACAGCCATGCAACCCAGGCTGCAGGCTTTTGGTGTACCTGTACAGGCAGGTCCAAAGGTGGTCCATGCAATTTCCCAACTACAGTGTATACATTGATTTTGCAAAATTTCTTCAGCTATGAGGTTAATACACGGGGGTAGTTAATATGGTATTAATATGGTTTTGTTTCTCTCAACTTGCATGAAACACTGCCCTGTGGCTTAGACAATGTGGCTAATGCACAAGAAATGACTTTACTCTTTCTTATGATTCTATGCACTAACTGTACCACAGTGCACCTGCAAACCAGGATCGTGTGCACTCTTTAAACATAACTTGTGTTATTTTTCAACACATCTGGACAACACAGTGTTTTTTATTTTGTTACACGATATTGTGTTGAAAATAACACAACTTGCATTGAAATAAGTTGTGTGTTTTTTTTTAACACATCTCTGTGTCCAGATAGGGACAACACATTTGTTTTAAGAGTGTATTATATCATTTGATTTAAAAAACCTGTATGAATCTGACCATAAACACGCGTTCAAATTCGCAAACATGTGCAAGCATTTGCAAATGTTTGCAAACTGTTTTATGTTAACGTTTATGTTTACGTTAACGTTTGCAAGCACCCACAAACAGTTTGATATAGTAGTTCTCCAACATGTTGGGCGTTGGACGGAGAGTTACCACAGAGATGGAATGTTCACATAAAATCTTTCAAATGTGTCTGTTCGGACAAACATGTTTGTGTCAAACGTTCAGACGAATCTGAGCGCACCTGTAATCTAAACACATGAAGAGCTGCAGACAGATTTACATTGGAGTGGCTTGTCTGCAGCAATCCTGTCCTGCACAGCAAAAATAAATAGGCATTGTGTCTGTTAAACCATCATCAAACAGACATGTCTGCACAGGTGAAGGACCACACCCACCCCACAAGTGTCCTCACAGGTGCACGAGTGATCACATGCATACACACATACACAGTGACAGACAGACAGAATGA
This sequence comes from Sardina pilchardus, assembly GCF_963854185.1. Lineage (NCBI taxonomy): Eukaryota > Metazoa > Chordata > Actinopteri > Clupeiformes > Clupeidae > Sardina > Sardina pilchardus. Next base: position 18,749,362 of record NC_084996.1, on the reverse strand, counting down.
CTGATGTACACTCACACTCAACACACACACACACACACACACACACACACACACTTAAACGCACACACACTCACACACCTTAGGTATACATATCGTGCAAGTACAGGTTTGCCAGCTGTATGTGACGGGCTGCTCAGTAGCCTCAGGCAAGAGCTGATGCTGTGCCATATCTCAGCCATAACTGAGCCGCATCTAAGACATATCTGAGTACACACACTTACGAAAGTTGTACACAGTGTAAGCGCAATATACAAATGCCTCCACACACACACACACACACACACACACACTCATAAGTCCCGATCGGTATATGTTTATGGTTCGTGTTATTCTTCTGTCAAATTCTATTTAGTCCATCACTAATATTGTGCGTCATTTTGAACAAAGGCATCTGCCAAGAACTTTAAGGATAAACATAGTTCTGAGACCGAGATGATATGAGCCATGACGGAGCCATAAGTGAGCCATATCCAAGCCAGACCCGTCTCTATTCCTGAGCTCTTGTCCTCCTGTAAGGGGGAAACGTCTCAGTTTGGCCAAATGCCTGTGAGCTTCGGATTAGTTATGTAACAGCCTCTTTGAGCGCGTGTGAGGCCATTTTGTCCTGGAATGGCTGAGAGGTCTCCAGTAGAGATGAGTTGGGGCATGATAGGAGCGTGTGTGTGTGTGTGTGTGTGTGTGTGTGTGTGTGTGTGTGTTATCATCAGGAGGAGATTTTGGGCATGGGTGTGTCGATGTGAGGGAGTTTATGCGACTCTGTGGAGTTGAGCTTGTCACAGTTATGTCACGGCGTGAGTCTCTAAAACCCTGTCTCTAAAAGCTGCTAAGTGCCAAGTGCCAGCCATTACAAGGGTGCAAACTGTCTCTTCCCTGTCTGCAGTAATGTGTTGCTCATTTCAAGGTCTGCCTCCGTCCCTCAGCAGATCAGGAGCAGACAAGCTGCAGGGCTACGAGTCTAGTACGACATAAAATACATGAATGCACATGAAGAGAATGTTCTGATCTTCTTACTTTTAGTGGCATGTTCAACCAGGGGAGTTGATGTATACACTGCGTGTTGTTGGCCAAGTGTAATGTTTGGGAAGAGTGTGATGTGTGTGGTCAAATAGCGTATTCTCAGTTTGTATGTGCGTGCGTGTGTGTGTGTGTGTGTGTGTGTGTGTGTGTGTGTGTGTGTGTGTGTAACTTTCCTGACAACATCTGGCAGGGATTCTGTAATTACATGGACATTGAGCTGTCGAACATGGCGTTGCATGCAAACATCATGAGTGATTACACTGAGGTCTGCGATGTCCGGTCCTGCCTCTTGACCGTTACCGACGAGCAAGATCAGACCGAGGTCACGTACATGGTGCGACACCGCGCACACACACACACACACACACACACACACACACGTACATGGTGCGACACCGCACACAACTAATGAAATGTGCTGTTGCCACAAGGTCTGAGACTGCTACTACTGCTATGGCAAGTTTTTAATATGTGGATGAAATCATAAGCCCTGTTCAAGTATCTAAATATAAATCGTTTAGATATGAATAGATATCTGTGAAGATGTCATTTTTTTACACTCCACTAAACTATTTAACCCGATAGACCCCAGCAGAAGTCTAGAATGCTGCCGATTCCTGACCAGTTTAAGAAAAGAAGATAATATTGAATATACTTAGAATAATCAGGAATATCTCAAATTGAGCTGAAACGTGAATCAGTAGTTTTCACTGGCATTTTATTTGTCATTCAGAAGATTTAGTGTGTACACCCCTCATTACATACCACAGGCCATTACTGGAGAGTACAGAGCGGCTGGCGTCGTCTGTTATGGGATGTAGAGGGTTAACCCCTGGAGGAGTGCAATCACAAACGTGTGATTAGAATGTTGCCAACAGAAGGTTCAGTTTGATGACGTAATCATGATAATGAACTCAAGCAACAGTTGATGGCTGTTAATGAACGTTCAAGATCTGCTCAGCAGCTGGGTGGGATTCAGTTCATTCATTCATTCTCATGGCTTCCATTCAACTCATTCACCTATTGTGAGTGCATTCATGAAAACTCCATCATCTGTGTTATGCAACTTAAACTCAAGGGAGGACTTGTAAACAGCTGTTTACCTAATCAAGGGCGGGGCTATGAACAGCTGTGGATCAAAACATGGTACTGTCAGGGCAGCATTTTACGGGAACACGTAATAAACTTGCAACTATGCAAATAAACTCGTTTCCATCAGCCTCATTGCATCACACCATAATCCAACCCCCCATCCGATGAAGGTAATCTGTATTTGCATCAGACGATTTTATTCGACTGTCAAGCATTTCCAGTCAGCATCTCTTTGAATGGTCAAGTTGTGCCATAACAAGTCGGATAAAAACCCAGCTAGTATAATTCTGGAATTACTTAAAAACGTAAAAACGTTTACTCCTGGTGGGGTTCATGGTGCCATTAGCAAAGAGAATTCAAAGGCCTAACTCTTTCTATCACATCAAACCCACATCTCCTCCATTTCATGCAGTGTAAAATAAATAGTAAATAATAAATAAATAAATATACAAACTAAATGAATGACTAGACTGCCTCCCATACAGCCCTGCCTCTGTGAACAGGCAGCAAGCACGCCTGCCCCAGCAAACCATGAAAAAAACTGCTCCAGTCAATCAGCCATGGGGGGGGGGGGGGGGGGGTAGTGGTGTGATATTCCCCCAGGGTTGGTGTTCTGCGATAGCCGTGTGAGAACTGGCCAGGGTTGGTGCTCTGGGACGGCAGTGTGAGAACTGGCCAGGGTTGGTGCTCTGGGATGGCTGTGTGAGAACTGGCCAGGGTTGGTGCTCTGGGATGGCTGTGTGATAGTTGGCCAGGGTTGGTGGTGCTCTGGGATGCCCGTGCAGAGACTGGCTAGAGTTGGTGTCCTAGGATCATGTTTCTTTTTTTATTCCATGATTTGATTGTACTGTTCCCCGTGTCTCTATATTAAGTGATGTACTAGGACTATGTTTGTGCCTCTACGTCCTGTCTTCTCTATGTCATTACTTCCTGAGAAGCACATTGTGACTTGAGACTTTGTGCATAATAAATAAAGCTTTCTTATTATTATTATTTATAATACTTACTAGAGTATTATGATTATTATTATTATGTTATTTTTATTTGTCTATTCATTCATGTTATTGTTAATGTAATGTTTATTAATGTCATTGTACACTTTGAACAAATACAATGAATGCTATGTACCATAAACAAACTTCCATATTCACTCCCTTACTCACTGTTCCTCACATTCTCTTTCAGATCCGCAAGGCTTGTGTGGATGTGACAGCACCTCCCTTCATAGACTCTCTACAGTGAAGAGGGGATGGCAGCATCTCCATAGACTCCCTACAGTGAGTAGATGGCTGCACCTCCCTCATAGACTCCCTACAATGAGGAGATGGCTGCACCTCCCTCATAGACTCCCTACAATGAGGAGATGGCTGCACCTCCATAGACTCCCTACAGTGAGGAGATGGCTGCACCTCCATAGACTACCTACAGTGAGGAGAGATGGCTGCACCTCCATAGACTCCCTACAGTGAGGAGGAGACATGGAAGCCCCTCCCTCATAGACTCCCTACAGTGAGGAGATGGCTGCACCACCCTCATAGACTCCCTACAGTGAGGAGATGGCTGCACCTCCATAGACTCTGTGGGAAAGGAGGTGTTGCTGGAGAAGGGCTTCATGGGCTGAGTACAGCCAGCTCCTGCGTGGACTAAGGGCTCTTGTGTTGTGGGATGAAATGAGGGGCTGATGATGCTGACTTGCTCCACAACACCAGCCGGTTAAAGAGCCCCATGAGGGAGACAAGCCAGGAGTCTACTACAGCTCCCAGGAGGCCAAGCCAGGAGTCTACTACAGCTCCCAGGAGGCCAAGCCAGGAGTCTACTACAGCTCCCAGGAGGCCAAGCAAGGAGTCTACTACAGTTCCCAGGAGGCCTCTGCTCTTTCAGTCTGACTCGAGGAGCCATGGAGAAGTGGCGACGAGACGCTTGGTCAAAGTGAAACAAGGGATTTGTGTTTGAGCTGTTTGTCCAGACTTGAAGCCTCTCTGAGGTCAGGTGTCCTGCCCGAATCTCCGCAAAGTATCGTCACACTGACTCCCTGGAGCCAACCAGGCACTGGTGTGATTCATAACATTCAGGTCTAGAGGCCTGAGATCGATACAACCCGATTCAATCACTGGTTAAGTATGCGGACATGTAAGATAGGACATTAGTATATTTATATTTCTAGGTTCATCCTCGCAGACCTGTCAATCAACCGTAGACCCAACATGATGATCCATGGGGGAAGCTTCATCATCATCCTCTGTTATCATCTCAGGTGTTGTGTTCTTTGTCGAGACAAGCTTTGAGATGACCCTGCAGGTCGGACATAGTGGATTTGAATGGCTGTGGACTGAAGTCTTCTAACAACGTCAGCAGGCTTGGATGCCAGGCAATGGCCGTCAAGCAGGAAGTGATGTACAAATGCATTTCCTCGTATTTATTTCATAATCATGATTTGTTCTTATTTTGTTAGTACCCTCTGATTTCTGGGATTGATCTATGTTTTCACATTTTTACCCTAATGATTTGCACTACAACAGAGTCCGTTTCTACCATCATATCTCATGTATATCCGATTAAAAGATATTTATTATGATTTCAGAGGAAATAGATTTTCTTCCATGTTATGTCTGTGGAGATTCAACTGTCATACAAGTTAAAAAATAAAATAAGTGTATAAGA
>NC_084996.1:18737092-18739592 GCF_963854185.1 Sardina pilchardus | reverse complement strand
TCGTGTAAGATCAGATGAGTTGAAGAGATCACGTGATATTGCACTGGTTCAGGGTGGCCAACGGACGAGACTTCAGACTCAAGACAGACGTACTGTACAGTGTACACGATCCTGACGAGGGCCCGCAACACTACATACTTCACAGAGGGGCACGCCACTGAATCCGGCTGTGACCTGGCCCAGGTCTGGCTCTGATGCGGCCCACGTGAGCACCCCTGGGTCACATGGGGACATACGACACGACGGCTTCAGAGGTAGCTAGGGGTGCAGGCTGGAGAGGTCAGGTGTGTGTACAGGTGAATCTCCATAGCCATCGTGTCAACTGTATGTGTCTACTCTTGGGATCAGTACACACACACACACACAAACATTCTCATCTATACATATGTGAACACAGACCCACCTACATACGTGTGTCGTGTGTATGTGAGGTGGGGAAATACACTAACACACTAATCAGCTGTCATTCGCAGGCTAACTTCCTCACCGAACAGCCATGCGGATCAGGGCCACATCAGGGCCAGATCAGATTGTCTTCACACTGATTGAGCCAGAAGCGTGACCCGATTGCTATCAGCACTTCATGAGGACGAGGTTACAGACATGACATCAACAAACAACAACAACAACAACAACAGCAACCTTCCACCATGTCAACATGTTCAGAGTGTAGGAGAGCAGAGGGAACACCAGGAGGCTATTTCACAAGGTAGCATTTCTGCACAAGCTGGCAAGATAAACATGTAGAGAAAAAACCCAGAGGAATCAAACTGGGCTACTGTACGTATATATACAGTATATATATATATATATATATAGGGTGATACTCTGCTCTGTAGAGTAACCTTCTGACATAGAAAAGTAGTGTACCTGATGTGGCAGTGACCTCTCTAAAGCCGCCAACAGACCTTATGATTGATTAGATAGAAGCAGACATGTTGAACGATGATGATGAAGATGATGATGATTGAATCCTGATTGTCTCCACTATGGTAAGAATCTCAAGTGTGCCGGCCAAACACACACACCTTGATTCCGACGTGGCAGCCAAACACACCAACGTGATAAGACTACCACATATTACGTCAGATTACATTTGACTGTCTGCACTACATTCCATTCCATTTGCTTTCAAATCAGCATTAAAGATCTTGGGGTCTGTTTGCAGCTTTACGGGTCACCACACAGAGCAGACATGTTCAGGAACGGATCGGGGCCGGACGTGGGCCACGTCCAGGCCGGATCAAAGGCAGGCGGATCCCAGAGTGAGTGCTGCCGTCTGGCTGAGAGAGGGCCGCGGTGCCGGTCAGTCTGTGAGTGTGTGTGCTGACCATCAGAGGAGGTCTCGGGTCTCTCACACACCCTCCTTCAAAAGCCCTGCTGAACTCACTGTGAGGGAGTGGAGATGTGGGGTCATGGTTGAAAGGTCAGGGTTCAGCAGTGTGTGTGTGTGTGTGTGTGTGTGTGTGTGGAGATGATGGGGTGGACGGGGTCTCTCAGGGTCTTTCACAGGGGCCCGTGCTGCACCTCGTACTTGGCGATGACGTTCTGGCAGCGGCCCACTTCCTTCCGGAGCTCGGCCACTTCCTGTCGGAGGGCGGAGTTCTCCTTCTCCAGGAAGTTGGCGCGCACGGCGATCTGGTTCTCCTTGAGGCGGCGGGCGTCGCGCGAGCGCTTGGCCGCCAGGTTGTTCTTCCGTCGCCGGGCCCAGTACTTTTCATCCTGCTCAAGAGGTGCAGGGCAGGGGCAACACCGGGGGGGGGGGGGGGGGGGGGGGGGGTGAGAGAGAGGCAGAGGGAGGGGGAGAGAGAGAGAGGCAGAATAAGAGAGGGGGAGAGAGACAGAGGGAGGGGGACAGAGAGAGAGAGGGAGGGGGAGGGGGAGAGAAAGAAAGCCTGTTAGATTACATAACAGCACTCAACCACAGCAGGAGAAAACTCCTGCCCCCAGACACACACGCACGCACGCACAGCGAGAAATATGCACGCGATAAATATAGATGTCATTAAAACGAGCACTTTGCTGTGCACCCCCGGCCAACTCAGCCCTGACACATCCCTTCCATCAGTGAGACATATTCACAAGCATAGAGAGCCAAACAGCAGCCATGCTAACTCAAGTCTCATTTGATCCCCCTACTGTAAGGCTGCTCGGCTCCTTCCTCAGTGGTGCTAGCCTGAGTAGCCTTTACTTGTGGAGTGCAGTCTTTCACATCGAAAGTCTTTTCACATTTCACAACAACAACAGCCACAAAGGAACCGTAGATCTTCCAACGCTAATCTTTTAATTGTGCCCAAAGTGATCCACAAGCAAAAGCGGAGAAGCTGATTTCATCCATTCGAAAGCTATGGAACACCCTGCCTTTGTACATCAAACGGGCCACATTCTGTAAACAGAGGAGTGGAAGAGAGGAGAGGAGCAGAGGAGAGGAGAGGAGAGGAGAAGAGACGAGAGGAGACGAGAGGAGAGGAGAGGAGAGGAAAGGCGAGAAGAGGAGGAG
>NC_084996.1:18694592-18732092 GCF_963854185.1 Sardina pilchardus | reverse complement strand
GACGGGGGTTTAGTGAGTCTGTGTGTGTGTGTGTGTGTGTGTGTGTGTGTGTGTGAGAGAGAGAGAGAGAGAATATACGTAATGGTGGAAGACGGGGGTTTAGTGAGTCTGTGTGTGTTTGTGTGTGTGTGTGTGTGTGTGTGTGTGTGTGTGTGTGTGTGAGAGAGAGAGAGAGAGAGAGAGAGAGAGAATACGTAATGGTGGGGGAAGGGGGTTTAGCGATGGTGTGAGTGTGTGCCCCTAATTCTAGGAAATCCAGTGGATTCTAAGAACACACTTTTCTTTTTTTACCCCCAAAGAAAAGGCCATGATTTTCTGGACTGCATTCCTTGACTGACTTCTGACTTCTGAGCACAACAGAACAGCAGCAGCAGCAGAAAATGTCACAACAAATGAGAAGATCACATTACACTGGTACACTCCCTCACGTCAGCAGTGTACTAAATGCTATCCTGCTCCTAATATTTACTTTGTAGTAGCCTGTGCCTCTCAGATCAATCCTAGAGCTTTACCCAATTTGACCTATTGATCTATCAACATATAGGCCTGTCGATTTACATTTTGAGATACAGCAAACTTGCAAATTTAAGAAGAATTCGCATACTTCAAATCTTTGTGCAAAAATGTTTTTCTTTACCGAGCGCAAGCTTTTGGTCGTTAGACCTTCATCAGGATGAGCGGTGATCTTTTACTTTTTTGAGACACAGCAAACAAAAACGGCAGCCAAAACTGGAAAGCTTTAAGTTTAAGCTTTAAGCTGGTAACAGTAGCTGAGGGCTGAGGGCTCATATATCACAGGCACTTTAAACAAAGTTAAACCAACAACAGTGTCGTTGAGTGAGCGTGAGGGTTGTTTCTCTTGTTGCACATACGTTGTTGTTGTTGGACACCATTAGCATCACACATCACCAGTCCAAATCACATGCTAGTGTTGCTTTCTCCAGAGGGCATGCAGGCTGTGTGTTGTGCTGTCTGTGCATTGTATCAGTGGAGTGGGTTTGATTGCTCAATGGTGTTTTTTCGCCCCCAACGGCACCTTCCAGGCAGCACAGCCTAAAAGGCACTATCTTTACCCTATTCCTAATCCTAACCCCCCTCAACCCTCATCCTACCCCTAAACTGAGGGGAGTAGTGCCTTGAAGGCAGCGCTGTCTGGAAGGCACCATTGAGGGCAAATAATACCAAAGACCGTGTTGGATTCCTTCCCACATTGGCCTTGTGTGCCAGTGCATTCTCTCAAATCTTAACTGTCTTTAAATCCTAAAAACTGACCAAAGGACCACATGATGATGCTGTCAATATTGTGTAAAAGTATGTTTTGACATTATAGTCACATTGATATCTTTGCTTTCATAACAGCAGTATACGTACTGTAGGACTCGAACACAATGGCAGAGGTGGAAAATTCCAGTTTCAGTGAGTAAAAGTACGATCATGTATTGGTTCTACCTGTGCATTTACAGTAGCACAGGTGATCTCATCAATTAGCTGCTCTACCTAGCTGAAGAGTCGTGCAAATTAGAATCAGCTGGTTTAAACAAATGGTTGGCACAGATGTGGTAGGACTTTTACTTCCACCTCTGCACAAATGGACTCCCATTTAGTACCCATGCTACAGTGCTATAGGCTCCAAATGGACCAACAGACTCCCTGCACCACAGCTGAGGTCCTGGCATGGCCAACACCTGTAGCTCTCTGAGAACGACTGAGTTCTAATGTGTTGGGGCTTGTTGCCTTATGCTGTCCATCCCTGAGACACACCTTGCACCTGTCTTGGGTAAACTGAGCTTACTGTCCATCCCCGAGACACACACCTTATTACACCTGTCACACCTTACACCTGTCTACGGTACACAACTCTAACACCTCTTTATGCAGACTATTAACATATCATTGATACACCTGCTTATGCTATATGGAAATGAGAGAATGCTGTTTAAGTCTGGGGTATTCTGGGCTTACCGGCTCTGATCATTTCTACGGGTTTGGTTGATTGTTTTGTGTGCTGTGTGTCTCTCTATCTAGCCAGGACTATGCAAGTAGGAGTGCCTGAGCTGTTGTCGGAAATGTCTACGCCGAAATCTGTCGAAGTATTCGGGGTTGTACAGTACCAAGGGGCTTTAGCTTGCCATTACCTGACTGCGCTGTGTTGGGGAGGCAACCGTGGGGAGGCATAGTGGCGCTGGCGGCTCTGTTGAGGAGGTTGACAACCGACGACGGAGTCTGCGTCGGCAAGACCGGGCGCTGTTGGTGCTGGTGCTGGTGCCGGTGTTGGTGTTGGTGCTGGTGCTGGGGCTGGTGGCTTCGTTCGTGCTGAACGGGGCTCGACGGGATACCGTTCTCTGACAGAAACTCCTCCAGGTCCATGTACTCGAGCTGGAAGTGGTCGCCATCGTACGGCAGCGTCTTGTCCCACAGAGTGGGCCCCAGGAAAGCGGACTGCGGAGCAGCGCTATCATCCTCCAAGGACTTCGCTTTCTCCTCCTTCTCAAATCCTAGACACACACACACACACACGTCACACACGAAGAATATTACACTTAAGATGACAGATATAAATGGCATACATATCCGTTGTGTCTATTGAGCTAAAATAAACACGCTTCTGGCATGTTTCTACAGTAGACAACATTCCAGCGCAGTTCCTGCGCACCGCATTCGGGACAAATCTCAGATTGAACGGTATATACCTCTGACTGTGACTTTTAATAACCCTTTCACTCCTCTGTCATTCAAATAATAACGGAGCTCTCGTCTATCTCCTAGTTTCGCAGTAGGCGGCCAGAAATATGAAGACGGCACTGAATGTCTTCTGTATACTAACACAAGTGCGTAAATGTGAATGCACCAAAAGCCTTTAGATACCCTACCTTCATGGCGGAGCGGTAGTTTCATCGGATTTTCCAGAAGAGATTTCAACACCCCGTGTGTTGGAGGTAGAAAAGTTGGATTCATTGGGGCAGGTCGAGACATCTCCACCGAGCTGCACTCCGCTGAGAAATAGTTTTAAAAATATACGAAACGTAGAAAAATGACTCCAACTCCCCAGCAGATCAGAACACGTAGATCACCGTTGACTGACAGCAATACAGTGAGAGAGTGCGCGCGATTTCCCCGTGCTATGCCACCACCGGTGCAGTTCACTCGCAGCAAAGCGCGCTAGTCTCGTCTGGTGCGCGCAGCTGATCAGTTCCATGTGTGATACCACGGTCCTGTGACGTAAAGCACCAGGGGCGGAGCAACTCCTCTCGCTTGGATGAGACAAATAAATGAAAAGCTGTGCGCGCTTTGCTTGAGCACTGAGAGAGAAGCTGAGTTTGTTGATGTGAAGAACACATGAACGGCTACTGCACACACACACAAGTCCGCCCTGCAGATGGCTATTATTGAATATTTGCAGGTTACTGCAATAGAGCTTTAGGCTACAGAGAAAAACAATTCAAGGCCAGACAGAATCCATTAAAGCCCTCAGCGGAACCTTACAACTATTTCAGCAACTAAATTAATTTCTATTGATTTGAAAAATGACAGACTGTTCAACTCCCATAAATATCTGTGTATTGTGAGACAAACTACAGTATAAGTTACTGTACGTGCAGTGTGTAGATCCACAGGCACCGTGCGCGCGCTTCTGACGGTGTGCCGAGCGCCAGTCACGCTGCTTTTCCGCACGGACACACCTACCGTGAGCGGCGGCGTCTGGTAACGTGAACGGCGGAGTTGACCTACTTTTATCCAATGGCAGCGCGGGATTTCAGGCCTCGGCCCTCCCGCTCCACCGAGGTCACGCAGAGACTCATGTGTTCCTCACACACACACGCACGCACGCTCACAGCACACACACACACACACACGGCAGCGGAGTTTGAAAACAAATCAGACGAACACACCGAGCCTGCCTGGTGGGCGTTGGTGGTGACTTAGAGGCTTCGCTTGATAGACATCCTTATGGTGTATCCTTCAGGGAAACATAGCATGACGTTTCAATCTTGAAAATAAACCTTTTAGAAATGTACAGTTTATTGCAGTTTTTTTCTCAGTTGCTGTGGCACATTTCTCAGAATGCTAATTTTCAGAACTTTTAACGTTTGTTCAAACTCCATATTATCTTATCACTATCACATCACTACAGCAGTTTCTCCCCGTTTGTAACATTTAGCAATGCTTTCGTACATCCATGAAACTGAACGGTTTTATTTTCAATGGCTAATGCCGAAATGCACTATACTGGTTCCCTCCCTGTTGAATGGTCCTACCCCTGGAAACAAATTGGTCTTATTTCATCGCTCGTGTCATTACATGCAAATGTGCAAATTAGTTGACGTAACAGGCCTAGTCTGTTTAGCATTTCAATGTATGTGTAATGTATGTCAGACATGCATGTCAGGAAAGATGTACAGGGGTGAACATCTCTGACCAATGGGTGTTTTACTGTACTGTATATTGGCCATTTTTCATTTGCACAATGCTGTGAAAGCCATTTACCCCTTTATACACAATGTCTGTCAACAGAAAAAAAAAATCTTTGAAACATGTCAACTGTCTTGCAATCAATCCCCTCCACAAACAATAATGTGTAACTTTGTGGTGTTGATTAAAAAAAATGACATCATGCGTTTGAGGCATAAACTAAGCATTTTGAGTAGTAGTTTGCACTACTGTAATTGTTTTGAGAACTGTAACTGTTGTGTAAATGTGCATGATTCAAGAAATGCAGCAAAGCAACTGAGAAAAACTGTAATATACTCTGGAATAAACTGAATGTACACACACATACTATACAGTATATATACATACACATTCAAAAAGTCCTCTTCTTTGCTCATCAGTCCCACACACACACAGGCATACTGAAATGGGAATCAATACACTCTGGTTTCACTATATTATCCAAGAAGACACTCTGGTAGAAAATAACTTGAACAAGAGAGAGAGAGAGAGAGAGAGAGAGAGAGAGAGAGAGAGAGAGAGAATACTTGTCTTGAGACTTAGTGTATATGAGCGTACTTCTCTGCTGATTAGTGCTCCATTCATGTCTTGTCCCTGCTTGCCCTATGCTCTCAGTCTCTGTATAGCGGTCTATTATGGAAATACCGTTCACTGATGACACTCTTTCAGGCGTTCCCCATTATAGACATTAAGAACACAATTTCAATAGCTGGAGACGACGTGCCCTCTCAACTCTCCATGGCAACCCTGGTTGCTAAAGCAAGGTGTCGCCGTGGCAGCTCGTTCAGGAAGTAGGTCATGCAGGCTGTCATTCCGCTCCTCGCCGGTTGCCAGGAGTGACAGCCAGACGGAGAGAGGTCAGGAGACGGAAGAGGAGAGGAGGATGGTGTGATGAATGGAGTTGAGGGAGGAGAGGAGAGAAGGATGGTGTGATCATGAATGGAGTTGAGGGAGGAGAGAAGGATGGTGTGATCATGAATGGAGTTGAGGGAGGAGAGGAGGACGGTGTGATCATGAATGGACTAAAAGGAGGAGAGGAGAGGAGATGAGGATGGTGTGATCGTGAATGGAATTGAGGGAGGAGAGGAGAGGATGGTGTGATCCTGAATGGAGTTGAGGGAGGAGAGGAGGATGGTGTGATCCTGAATGGAGTTGAGGGAAAAGAGGAGAGGAGGATGGTGTGATCCTGAATGGAGTTGAGGGAAAAGAGGATGGTGTGATCATGAATGGAGTTGAGGGAGGAGAGGAGGATGGTGTGATCATGAATGGAGTTGAGGGAGGAGAGGAGATGGAGGAGAAGAGGATGGAGGGATCATGAAGTACGGTGAGGGAGGAGAGGAAGATGGCGTGATCATGAGGTACGGTGAGGGAGGAGAGGAGGATGGCGTGATCATGAGGTACGTTGAGGGAGGAGGGGAGGATGGCGTGATCATGAGGTGTGCTGAGGGAGAAGAGGAGAGGTGGATGGCGTGATCATGAGGTACGGTGAGGGAGGAGAGGAGAGGAGGATGGCGTGATCATGAGGTACGGTGAGGGAGGAGAGGAGAGGAGGGTGGCGTGATCATGAGGTATGGTGAGGGAGGAGAGGAGAGGAGGATGGCGTGATCATGAGGCACGGTGAGGGAGGAGAAGAGAGGAGGATGGCGTGATCATGAGGTATGGTGAGGGAGGAGAGGAGAGGAGGATGGCGTGATCATGAGGCACGGTGAGGGAGGAGAGGAGAGGAGGATGGCGTGATCATGAGGTACGGTGAGGGAGGAGAAGAGAGGAGGATGGCGTGATCATGAGGTGTGCTGAGGGAGGAGGGGAGAGGAGGATGGCGTGATCATGAGGTACGGTGAGGGAGGAGAAGAGAGGAGGATGGCGTGATCATGAGGTGTGCTGAGGGAGGAGAGGAGAGGAGGATGCTGTGATCATGAGGTGTGCTGAGGGAGGAGAGGAGAGGAGGATGGTGTGATCATGAGGTACGGTGAGGGAGGAGAGGAGGATGGTGTGATCATGAGGCACGGTGAGGGAGGAGAGGAGAGGAGGATGGCGTGATCATGAGGTACGGTGAGGGAGGAGAGGAGAGGAGGATGGCGTGATCATGAGGTACGGTGAGGGAGGAGAGGAGAGGAGGATGGCGTGATCATGAGGCACGGTGAGGGAGGAGAGGAGAGGAGGATGGCGTGATCATGAGGTGCTTATGTGATAAGGCTGAGCTGTCAGCCTCTTGGAGGAGGCAGCAAGGTGCTGTGCTGTGTAGTCATCAAACCTGTCAGTTCTGCTGTCCTCAGAGCCAAGAAATCAGGGTGCTCTCTCAGGACCGTCAGAACATCAAAGTGTTCTCTCGTTTAAAGAACCTCTAACAGAGGTGGAACTAGAATAATCTTACTGCACCTGTCCAATACAGACTCATTTCAGCTGGTGTCAGCATTCACTCAGTCTGCTTCATACTGGACTGGGATGAGAAGCTGGCATTTCACAAAAATCATCCATGTCCACACACTTCTGTTTTCTGCGTTACCATTCCCAATGTCCAGCAGAACCAGGGCCTGATAGGGGTTGGAAATGTTTTCAATCAATTGATCAATAAAAAAATATTTTCTTATCTGTTCAAGTTAAGAAATGAGCCATGTTTCGCGAGACTTGGTTCTTTGTTCATACAAGGATAGTTTAGGACACTTGATTGATTGATTTAGAATGAATGTGGTGTCAGGTATTATAAAGTACAAAAAAAAAATAATTTATGTCTTTTACTGGTTTTGTTGAGACCAGGTTAGTTTGGGACACTTGATTGATTTAGAATGGATGTGGTGTCAGGTATTATTACAAAACCCCCCCATTTATGTCTTTAACTGGTTTTGTGTTGATACAAGGTTAGTTTAGGACACCTGATTGATTTAGAATAGATGTGGTGTCAGATATATGTGGAGACGATGTACACACATCGATAGTGATTGATTCTCTAATCGTTATGTTGAGGATGGTCCCAGGGCGAGTGCTGGGTCATCCCAGGGCTACTGTTGCGATATGAGACAGGCAGGCAAACAATAGCAACAGTGGTCAATGTGACCCTAGTTAAACTCCTGCCGTGTACGAGACCCTACATGCAAATGTCTATTTAAAGATGGGGAGACTCTGACCTCTGTGTGAGTGTGTGCAAGCATGTCTACATGTCAGTGAATGTGTCCACTGTATGTGTGTGAGTGAGTGAGTGTGTGTGCATGCACGTACTGTATGTGAGTGAGTGAGTGAGAAAGTCAGTATTCATATGTGTGAGTGTGTGTGTGTGTGTGTGTGTGTGTGTGTGTGAGAGAGAGAGTGTGTGTGTGTGTGTGTGTGTGTGTGTGTGTGTGTGTGTACACATGTGTATGCATGCATGTCTATGATTGATTGAATGAGTATTCATATGTGTGTACTGTGTGTGTTTGTTTGTGTGTGTGTGTGTGTGTGTGTGTGTACATGCGTGTGTCTGTGTGTGTACACATGTGTGTGTGTGTGTGTGTGTGTGTGTGTGTGTGTGTGTGTGTGTGTGTGTGAGTATTTGAGTGTATATGTGTGTGTGTACATTCTTGTGTGTGTGTGTGGGCGCGTGCGTGTGTGCGTGCGTGTGCATGCATGTGTCTGTGTGTACGTGCATGTGTGTGTGTGTGTGTGAGAGAGAGCCTCATGAGCTGAACTTCCAGAGCTGGTTATATTTATCACCCTGGATCAATAGCTGCTGCCTCAGGCCAGTGTGTATATTTAGCCTGACTTCACTCGCCACCAGCCCAGATGATTGGTATCAGTGCGTAACACACACACACACACACACACACACACACACACACACACACACACCACACACCACACACACCACACACACCACACACCACACACCACACACCACACACACACACACACACACACACACACACACACACACACACACACACACACACACACACACACACACACACACACACACACACCACTGGCACGGAGAGAAACACACACGGAGAGCACAGGGCATCCACAGCATGGATGTCAGCACACTTTTATTTGCCACACAATAAACGAGTCCAACCCTCTGAGGAGCATCACTGACATGTGGACCACTACGCTGATCTTCTGTAGGTCTATTGCTATGACGAGAATGAGACAGTGTCATGTTGACTCCGGCCCCACACAAACAACAGTATAAGGGCTTGGTCGGATTACACAATTGTTTTGCTTTTCTACGGTACAATGGTGTTTTAGGATTGTCAGACTGCGCGCTTATATAACCATACAGTACATTCTTGCCACGTCTTGGTGGCGGAGATTAGGGGCCACATTACAAGATCGTGCATGTCATCCTTTACATCGCGTGTTGTCACGGCGGCAGTGGCCACACTGGGTGTCTTGCATGCTAGACTTTTTATCGTGAGACAGAGAATGGAGAAAGGGGAGGAGGGGAGAGAGAGAGAGAGAGAGAGAGAGAGAGAAAGAGAGAGAGAGAGAGAGTGTGTGTGTGTGTGTGTGTGTGTGACCAATTCATTTGAAGGTAATTCATCTTATCGGCGTGGCGTCATGGAACGTCGCAGACAACAAATCGCTTGTCGTCGAAAATGTCACATTTCAACAAAAGCCGCTCCTCCTTTGGCATCGTTCCCAACTTTTCATACTCGGGCACGACGCTGGACATGCATCGCCAACGACAACATCGCGGCAAAATCAGAGCTGAAATCGTGTAATCGGACCAAGCCCATAACATGATGAACGGCAGACATCGCAACATGGAAGCTCGGAAGACTCCGGAACAGTGTACTGTATGACACAGAAGCTAAACCTTAAACATGGTTACCTTAAACATGAAATAGCTACAAGTAAACAGGATAGATAGTCACATAATGATGCCAAGTCTCTTCTGTCTATCCACGGGACTGTGAGGGTTGGCTAAAACAGCAGTTGCATGAGTAGGCTTAAACAGAGTTTTCAGGCATTTAGAGGGCTTGAATTCACAGTTGAGAGTATGGAAGCTGTGCATAAATTCTCTAGACGATGCTCCCAGACACATACTGTATGTACTGTGTGTGTATATGACTTCTCTCTGAATGAAGGGCTAGTTTTAAAGTCTAGATGATGTTCCAAAACACATATGTATGTGTTCACGAGTTCTCTCTGAGTGAAGGGCTCGTTTTAAAATCTAGATGATGTTCCCACACACATACAGTATGCATGTGTTCATGAGTTCTCTCTGAGTGAAGGGCTAGTTTTAAAGTCCATAAAATCTGCACTTGTGCGTGGAAGCAATGGAGGCGGCTTTGAGAAAGAAAGGCTGCTGACAGACTGACTGACTGACGCGAGGCCTCTTTTTCAGCTCATGAAAGCAACACATCACAAAGAGCACAAAAATACATGCAGAAGAATGAAGAACAATGACATGGGCCACGTTCAAAGACCTGTTGAGCTAGCTACAGAGAGAGAGAGGCAGAGCGAGAGAGAGAGAGGGGGGGAGAGAGAGAGAGGCAGAGTGAGAGAGAGAGAGAGAGAGAGAGAGAGAGAGAGAGAGAGAGAGAGAGAGAGAGAGAGAGAGAGAAGCCTGCTGGGTTGAAGTTCGGAGTTTGTTTAAGACTTTGTTGAACTTGTTCAACAGAAGGAGAACAGAGGGCAAGCCTTTGTTTTCTGTAAGCAAGAGAATGCAAAGGAAAGGAAAAGACAGAAATGTGAAGTAGGAGCAAGAACGGAAACGAGACAGAAAAATAGAGAGACAGAGAACGGGAAAAGGGGAGGAGAAGAGAAAGAATGTTATTAGAATAAATGTGTGGCCAATTCATTTGAAGGTAATTCATCTTAATCCCCATAAAATCCCCCTGAAACCCATTTGAGTTTAATTAAAGAGACGTGGACACACAGAGACACACACACACACACATACAGATACACATACACATACAGGCACACACAGAGACAGACAGACACACACACACACACATACACACACACATACACATACAGGCACACACAGAGACAGACAGACAGACACACACACACACACACACACACACACACACACACGCACACAGACAGACAGACAGACAGACAGACAGACAGACACACACACACACACACACACACACACCTGAGGATTGGTTTTCCACTGGCTGCTATGTTGAGGTCTGGCAGCTCACATTTGACGAGGCAGGTTAAAGAGGGCTGTGTGTGCGCGCATGTGTGAGAGTGTGTGTGTGAGTGCTGGCCGTCGGGGCCTCGTCCGGCTCACACAGTCCAAGAGCGATGGCCGCCGGGTGTGACCACGACGTGGCCTGGGTCAGAACACTGAGAGAGACACACAGAATAAACATAAACAGTAAATAAAAAAGGACAAACATAAACATATGGTACACATCAGAGTTCAGTCTTATTTTAATCTCAGCGCTGCAACAAACACACTAGACGAATTCCAAGAACTTTAGGCTGGTGAAGTTTTTGGATGATTTGTGAAAATACACCCTCACGGAAGCTGCTCAATGATATCACTGTTGAAATGTAACATGCAATTGCATAGGGGTTGAGATCTAAATGTGTGTAGACTGCATACGTGTGTCTTTGTGTACTGTATGTGTGCATTTCTATGAGATTACGTTGATGTCTGTCTGTTAATGAAAGTGTCTGTGTGTTAATCTATCCTGCCGACAGTTCTTTAAAGGTTCCAGCTGGAACCTCGTTTTTTCCCATAGACAGTAAAAGAAACTATTTTTTCCACTATTCAGAGAAGCCAAAAAGGGGGGGAAAAATAAAAATATATTCTACTACTCACTTTGTGCCTCAACATAATAAAACCCTATTTTTTCGCAGAGTCCTGGACCTCACCCTTGATCATCATTGGTATCATCTAGTTTCACAGCTACACTAATGACTCTTTTCAGCCCTAAAATGGAGGTGATGGTGACAAGGTCTACAGGTTGTTATGACCGGGAGGCTGAGCCAGTAAACGTTTATGGACAAGGGAGCTTTGGGGCCTGTGATGTGACGTCGCACTTAACAACCGAATGTGTGCACACGTCCCTCCGTGTCCCTGAGAGAGAGTCTGTGTGAATGGGAATGTGTGTGTGTGTGTGTGTGTGTGTGTGTGTGTGTGTGTTAAGGTATGTGTGACTGTGTGTGCTAAGGTTCTTGAATTTCCCCTTGAGGATCAATAAAGTACCTATCTATTTATCTATCTATCTAAGGTGTGTGTAATGTATGTGTGTGTTTTGTGTTAAGGTATGTGTGTGTGTGTGTGTGTGTTTTGTGTTAAGGTATGTGTGTGTCTGTGTGTGTGTTTCTGGTCCCCCCCGCCCCCTCCCTTGTGAGAGGCCCTGCTCCAGTCGCAGGGCCTCTTTGTGTAGGGAGTGTCCAATCCTCCGCACTTCCCCACTGTAAACACGTCTGAGAATAAGGATTATGTAAGAGTGGCAGCTGCACGCTCTGCCATGTCCCCTGGACTTTCTCCACAGCGCTGGGGCCCCAAGCGTGGGCTGGGCCCCCCGGAGGGGTGTGTGGGGGTCACGAGGGGTCGGCTAGGGAGGTCGAAGGTCAGAAATGCAAGGAGAAACCTAAACAACCAGCTAGAGGTCACTGTCAGTTCAACAGTCCTACAGCATAGCAGCCTATAGCTACAACAAACCTGTTTGGTGATAACCGCGTGTGGTGTTCAGCAGTTATGTAATACACACAGGGCCTATTGTTTACACTATAGATTAGAAGCAGCTAGCCTGATTATTGATAGGATGGCATGTGCATTAACATAAACATTTCATTGACAGAAGCTCGGTGGGAAGTTAAAACAATGTTTTAAAATAAAATGAGAAATGTTCAACAGATGCAATATTTGACTGACTGATGAAGGAAGGTTGATATTTACAACCCTGCACTAGCCTGGGTGTTCCCATCCTGCCTTGCGCGGTGATTTCATTCACGCTGCTAAGGCAGTCTGGAAACGAACACCCACATTTTCGCCTGATGTTGGTGACCAATCACAGAACAGGGGGGAAAGCAAGACCATGATGAGCTATGCACAGACACATTTGATAGACATCCGTGGCGCGCCCGATGAACAGATTTGGGCATTTTATCAAAAAAACGAGAAAATGAACGTCTGGTTGCCACTCGTCTCATTTGAAACGTGGTAGGCGCTAGCCAGGCTATCCCTACACGAAAATTCTCTAGAATCTTCAACGGACTCAATATTTCACTGATTGATGAAAGAGGGTTAATGTTTTCATCCCTAAACAGGAATTCTCTAGAATCTTCCCGTCTTAGGTGAGAGGCTTTCTCTCCAACATTCCATGTGTGTGTGTGTGTGTGTGTGTTGTCTTACTTGATGTAGTACTTTACTCCGTCAGCTGCATAGGCCTCCTCCCACCCATTAGGCAAGCCTGGAGAGAGAATCAACAATCAGGACACACACACACACACACACACACACACACACACAATAGTTATTCAGTTACTCACACTCACTCAATTTTTGCTCACTCTCTCTCTCAGAGGGACACACATACACACACACAACATAAACAAAATGTCTTGCAGGGATGTTTTTATGACTAGTTCTGAACCCTCTGTTTTACTTCCTGTTCGTGATCCCTGATCTCCTCTCCTTCCTGGCTTTCTGTGTGTGTGTGTGTGTGTGTGTATGTGTGTGTGTGTGTGTGTGTGTGTGTGTGCGCGTGTCCGTGCATGTGTGTGTATGTTTGTGTGTGTGTGCGTACATGTGTGTGTGTGTGTGTCCTCTCCTTCTAGGCCTTTTGCAGATGCAGATGCTTTCTACTATCTACAGCATGCTCACTTTCCCAAACCCAGATGCCCTTACACATGGGATCACAGTAGAGTTATAAGTTATTTGAGACTGTATATAATTCTTATCTCTCTCTTTCTGTCAAACACACACACACACACACACCTTTGAAAGCACACACGCAGGATTCCAGTAAAGGTGTGTGTGTATAACTGAACTCATGCCCTTGGGGGTACAGTGTTCCCTCTGGAACAGGATCCCAGTACACCGCCCATGCAGTAGACAGCGCTTTGCATGTGTGTGTGTGTGTGTGTGTGTGTTTGCATGTGTCTGTGTGTGTGTCTCTGCCCATCCAGTAGTGTGTGTGTGTGTGTGTGTGTGTGTGTGTGTGTGTGTGTGTGAGAGAGAGAGATGGAGACAGTGTGTGTGAGTGTGTGTGTATGTGTGTGTATGAGAGTGTGTGTGTGTGTGTGTGTGTGTGTATGTGTGTGTGTATGTGTGTGTGTGTGTGTGTGTGTGTGTGCGTGCGTGCGTGTGTGTGTGTGAGAGTGTGTGTGTGTTCCCTGCAGAGTGTCTGTGTGTGTGTCTCTGCCCATCCAGTAGTGTGTGTGTGTGTGTGTGTGTGTGTGTGTGAGTGTGTGTGTGTGTGAGAGAGAGAGATGGAGACAGTGTGTGTGAGTGTGTGTGTATGTGTGTGTATGAGAGTGTGTGTGTGTGTGTGTGTGTGTATGTGTGTGTGTATGTGTGTGTGTGTGTGTGTGTGTGTGTGTGTGTGTGTGTGTGTGTGTGTGTGTGTGTGTGTGTGTGTGTGTGTGTGTGCGTGCGTACGTGTGTGTGTGTGTGAGAGAGAGTGTGTGTGTGTTCCCTGCAGAACACGACCCCACCTGTCTGCCTGTACACTATATAGTAAGCTTCACAGGTCTCAATGCGGCGCCTCCTGTATCTGATGCTAATGGCTTTTCTCACCTTCAGGTGTCGGAGGACACAAAGCCACGCTCCCGAAGAGCACCACGCTCCACAAAGAGTTTACAGAAGCACACCGTGTCCACGGCTCACCTGCAATTAACGCCTGACAGAACAGGGTCACCTGTGGCTGATCGTGTTTCATATCTCTCCCCCCCCCCCCCCACACACCAACCCCTCACACACACACACACACACACACACAGAGCACTTTATTGGGCCATAAAGACCAGGCGTAGTCTCTTGGGGCGGGCACAGTTATGGCTCTCCTCTTCATGAGGATAAATTGTAGGTGCTTTCCAGATTCTGTTGGGACTGACGGGCACTGAAATCTGGGGGGGGGGGGGGGGGGGGGGGGATTTTAATAGTTCACTATCAAGTCTCATGTAGCTGGAGGAGTGTCGGGATTTCCACCCGTTGTTTATTGATGATAGATAGATAGATACTTTATTGAATGAAATTCAAGACATTTTTCCGAGACAAGAAATGGAAGCAATGTCTTCTAGTACTCGTGGACTGATAGCCCTACAGGTAGATAATTATTATTACCCCAGCTTAAATTACGGGGCCAGGCTTTGTCCAAATCAACCATACCCCCCCCGGCTATTGTTCCAGGCCAAATCAACCATGCCCCCCCCCCCCCCCGGCTATTGTTCCAGGCCCGGCTGTAGATAGAATCCCAGCCATAATTTGAGGATTTACGGTTGATTAGATTATTGAACATCGATTGAATATTGATCGGGGTCTTGCATGAAGGACAACATCTTCCCTTTCTCGCTCATGGAACCTAATGGTACAGTAGCACACCTTGAGGCTGTTTTGTTTTCTGGTCCTGTGCCTGTGGTGGTACACCTGCACTACATTTTTATGTGAAATGTTTGTTACAAACCAGCACACAGAGTGTAGAGGAACACAATTCTGTTCAACTGAGCAATAACTGTTGCATTGTTAATTGACAATCAAGTTCACTTTAACTTTGACGTTTTGATGCTGAAAGAAGCACTGGGGTGTAAGAACACAGGGCAGGAGGCACTGTTAGGGGTAAGAGGGGCATTGAGAGGGGTCAGAAAGGGGAAGCTAAACACACACACACACACACGCACGCACGCACGCACGCACGCACGCACGCACGCACGCACGCACGCACGCACGGAGAGGGTAAATAATTGGGGCAGCCGTGGTGTACTGGTTAGTGCATCGGGCTTGTAACCGGAGGGTTGCCGGTTCGATCCCCGACCAGTCCACCACGGCTGAAGTGCCCTTGAGCAAGGCACCTAACCCCTCACTGCTCCCCGAGCGCCGCTGGTTGGGCAGGCAGCTCACTGCTCTGGGTTGTGTGATTCACCTCACTGTGTGTTCACTGTGTGCTGTGTGTTCACTAATTCGGTTAAATTGGGTTAAATGCAGAGAACTGAATTTCCCTCACGGGATCAAAAAAGTATATATTCTATTCTATTCTATTCTATCAAAGGAAGGCCCAGAGGGGCCCTGGGGATGGTACTGAGTGTCCACCCGAGTTGACTCGTAGCATTCATGATGATTCAATTAGGCTTTAACTACATTTAATGATTTATTGGGAGCTTGTGAGGACCAATGAAAAATCAACAAAGAAGTAACGCTGACATTTACGTAGACATCCGCTTGAGGAGGAGGAGGAGGTGGAGGAGGAGGTGGAGGAAGAGGAGGAGGAGAAGGAGGAGGAGAGGCCTCAGTCACACACTCAACTCACATGGTGTGTGACGTCAGATAAACACTCGAACACAGAGCCGCACGCTGCGGTAAGCCTGTGTGTATATATATGTAACATATCTCACGGGGATTCTATTTCCTAGGCCTTGCACTGATCCTAGGAAATATAATTTCACTGGCCATAGAGCAATTGCTTATATGTGGCTGTGAGACTTTAATTCTCTGCTATCTTCACTATATGTCATCATGACTGTTCTCGTCCTTCCATTGATTAAAAACACTCACACTGTCAAATGCTGGTCTATCTTTATGTGTGGTCAGAAGTAGCTGCTACACAGATACTTACGACATATTGAGACACTCACTTTGCAGCTGTGGGCTCTGTTAAAAGACCACGGCACACAGACAAGAGAAAGTAGTGTTCTCTAATCTAACTGTGTAGTAGACAGCAAATACAGTCATTTCCTGTGTATTAGCCGCATTGTGTATAAGCCACACGACAGTGTTTTATGCAACTTATAAGAAACAAAACCATAATAATACCATATTAACTGCCCCCGTGTATTAACCTCAAAGCTGAAGAATTTTTTGCAAAATCAATGAATAAACCGCGGCTTATATTGGGGATATTACGGTACGCACCTTTCCCAAAAGGTTTGCGACTTTGCGTGTTTCTATAAGGGTGAAGAGGAGACGTAGAACAGACCACTGGTGGACAGCTTAATGTGGCATGGTGTGGAAACAGCCCCCCCCTCCTGAATGTGGCCAAGACACAGGGGGTTGTAGTGGACTTTAGAAAGGCCAAGACTAAGTTGAACACTCTCTTTTACTGGGTGTCCTGGGTGTGACAACAAACTGGAGTGGAAGTGACACTTTGAGGCCCTCTACAGGAAGGGACAGAGCTGACTATACTGTACTTCTTGAGGAAGCTCAGGTCTTTGAATGTGTGCAGCAGACTTGCTTGTTTCACCAGCCTGTTTTTTTTTTCAAGTGCAATTTCCCTTGCAGCCATCTGTTGGTAGCCTGGAAATACCAGACTCACTATTTGGCTGCATTCGTGAAAAAAGCCTGGCCTCTCATGATTAGATACAGATACTGTAGATAGATAGATACTTTATTGATCCCCAAGGGGAAATTCAAGATTAGGAAACATCTCCAACTCGAGCATCATAACGAGCATTGACTTTGAGTCAACTTTGAAATCATTGGTCTAGCCTAACCAATCACACTGATCAGGGATTCCCAATGTCACTTCCTACATCGCCTAACCTTTACAAACTGATAATAAACCGCACCGGCAGTCAGGAAACAATGCATGAGAAGGCCTACATGTACCTTTGATGTGCATCCATTTACACATTCTGCCGACTGCAACTGTTTAATCTTTGTAGGCGTTGCTGCTACCGTTTACCACAGCCGTCATTTTGAAACTACATGTAGGCTAATCTGTTGGGGCAGCGGCGTCAGAATCAATGACAACAGACGACTGCACAAGCTGATGAGAAGGGTGGGCGCTGTGCTTGGATTGGAGGAATGCTGGAGGCCCTTGAGTTAGTTGTTGAGAGACGGATGTACTGTCTTTTGCTAAGCATTAATGGAACACGCTTCATAACCACTGTATGACTACTGGTCAGGCAGCAGAGCGTTTTCAACTGAAGGCTCCTTCAACGGATCTGTAATAAGGGCAAGCTGTAATAATACAGCTTGGAAGTCATCTATCTAGTATCTATCTGTCTGTCTGTCTGTCTGTGTGACGAGTCACGGAACTAACTGTATGGACCAATGAAAGGCGACAGAAACAGAGGGAGGGGCGGGACTTCGAAAGTGAAACTAGAGAAGGAGATAATGGCGGTGTACGGTGGGAGCTGGTGATGCGTTGAGCTGAAGAAAGTGTTCTTTGAGTGTGAAGTTTGCAGCGCACTGGAAGTGTGTGCTGTATTTCGTACTGCCTGGTCCCCCACGAACTTTGATACGGCTGGCGAGTCTGAACGAGCAGACGGCGCTGGAGTGTCTAAGTGATTCAATCTTCCTACAGGTTGGGATGCTTTCCCCCCCTCTCTCTCTCTCCCTCCCGCCTCCCTTCGTGAGTATTGTTCCCTGCCACCTGACTTCATCCACCATAGCATTGGGCATGAGGAATAGGCCTATGCCTTTGAACTGAAACAAATGTGCTTTTCCACCGCGACGGAATACTCCTCCCCCGACATAAACATTGAGCGAAACGGACGTTGTTGATTGAAACAAAACACTTTTTTTCACACAAACTATTTTTGAAACTGCGTTGCAACTGCATGAATGCAGGCTGGCCACTAGCCTTCTCGATCACCTGCATATTCAGCGGACTCATTTTGTTATTAAGGAATTCCTGTGCTAAAAAGAAAGTGTTACGTTTACAAGCTGATTTCAAGTTTCAACCTTTTATTAACCTGTTAAATGAATGCTGCTTTAAGTTGTTGGTCATTACGTTTTACATTGACGGTGTAGCCGTGCAACAATATCCTTTGATTGATAGTTTAGTATAAGGCTGAAGTAACATTATAAAGTTATTTGTGCATTGAGGAGGTTATTGTCCCGGGACACTTTAAATGTTTGTGACTTTGAAATGGTACTTTAGAACTCCACCGGTGTGAGTGATAATTAGCAAGGTTAATACTGAGTTATTGGGTTTACTGTGACAGTATTTGGAGGCACAGGGAAGGCCTCTTTTGTGCTTATTAATATTATACTTTTTTTTAAATTATTTGTTTTGTTTATTACTTTCACTTTTCATTCAACTAAGGGTGAATTGTTAATAAATTCTCTTGAACAGTTAATAGCTTATCCTAGTCTGTTAGTTTGAGTGAAAGGGTGGGAATCTATTAGATAGGTACACATTTACTGACACAACCATATTGTTATCTAGACTGCCCCCTGAAACGACGTTACACAATACATGCTAAATTGTTAATAATCTTTAATGGGTAAAGTTTAGCCCGTTACATATTTGGCGTCACGAACAGGATAAACCATTTAGCATCCTTTAATCTTTATTTACGCTTCCAATTAGCTTTCGGCCCCAGTCTTCAGGTTATACAAAAATGACGGAGGAAATGACTGAGTTGCGCAAGCAATTCCAAGAGCTTCAAGTCAAGTTTGTTGAGCAGTCGGCTCACATGAGAGAGCAAACAGCGCTCTTGGAACAGGCCAGGAGTGAACAAAGAGAGGCGCTGTCTATGGCAAAAGTTGTACTTGAGCAGAAAAACCAACCCGCTGTCTTTATACAGAGAGACAGAAAGTGCTCTGATTTTAGTGGCAATAAAAGTAGTGAAGAGCAATGCATAGAAGAGTGGGTAGCTTCAATGAAGTCCTACTTTAAAGTCTGTAAGATTCAAGAAGATGATCAAGTTGAACTTTTGAAACAACATTTGAAAGGTGAAGCAAAGCTTACTGTAAGGCTTATGCTAGAAGATGGTGCTACAGACATAAAGGCTGTGTTTAAGGTACTTGAAGAAGTATATGGTGACAAAGTCCCTGTAGGCACAAGAGTAAGGGAATTCTACGAACGCAAACAGGCAGCAGGTGAAAAAATTAGGGCATTTGCTTATGACCTTCAAGAGAAGCTTCGCAAGTTGAAGCGACGTGACCCAGATCGCTTCTCTGATCCAGATGCAGTGCTGAGGGAACAGTTTGTGCTCGGTCTGCATGATGATTCTCTGCGCAGAGAAATGAAGCGTCACGCTAAAGGACAGCCTGTCCCAACATTCAACAAACTAATGCAAGCAGCAATTGACTGGTCAGAAGAGGAGGAGGCTCCCTCAAGTGTTTCAGCCAAGAGCCCTAGTCGGGGCACAGTCAATGTAGCTGTTGCAGAAAGTACTCCTCCTGCATTATCACTACAGGCATTGCATGAGTCTATACAGAAACTTGCAGCAAGACAGGATGAGCTTTTTACAGCATTACAAAGAGCAGAGCTGCGTGGTACTCCTCAGGGAGAGCCAAAAAGACCACCTCTGAGAGATCAAGAAGGTAGACTAATCTGTTACACCTGCGGCCAGCCTGGACATACGAGCCGGACATGCCAGCATAGCAAAGGGAGACCACATAGAGCTAATGACACAGCATCAAGGCAGGAGCAGGTTAGGGAACAGGCACAGGCAACCATAAACACAGCCTCAGTGGAAACTGCTGCATTGCCTCCAGGCCAGGTTGAGATAGGGCAGACGGTGGAACCAGAGAGTGCTTTTGGGAATTGCTTTACCATTGATGTACTTATTGATGGGGTGAAGACGTGCTGCCTCTTGGATACTGGCTCTGAAGTGACTACTATGTCTGAGGCACATTTTAAAAAGCAGTTTGGGGGCAAAACGTTGTCACCTGCAAGGTGGGTTAAATTAACAGCCGCAAATGGACTAGATATTCCCATTATTGGGTGTCTATATGCTGACATTGACTGTCTGGGGAAGAAACTCCAAGGCAAGTGTGTGTTTGTGCTGCGAGATGGTAGGGCTGATGGAGAGGACCGAGGTGGTGCCCCAGGGATATTAGGGATGAATGTGCTTGGGGAACTGCGTAGCCTCTTTGTCGGCTTAGAGGGGGTCCAGAGAATGGATAGACATAAGCAGCAGTCTGGGAGTGCGAACCTACGTCGTATCCTTGTTGAAATGAATAAACAGGAACAGTATGTAGGCTGTGATGGGAAAATAGGCTTTGTCAAAGTAGCTAGTAGGCAGGCGGTTGTCATTCCTCCCTGTAGTGAAACGGTCATTGAAGGTCGCTGTCGTGTCCCGCCGAAATTGAAATGCCAGGTCTTGGTGGAGGCTTCTTCAAGTGTTAACACGCCCTCTGGACTGCTGGTAGCCAATGTCCTGGCTCACTCAGTGGGTGGCAGGGTCCCAGTGAGGCTTATGAACCCAAGTCAGAAGCCAGTTGTTTTGGCCCCGAGGGCAAGAATTGCTGAGTTGTGTAAACCTCAGAAAGTGTTGCCTAAGGAGGTGGTGGCTTTTGAAGAAGCAGCAGGTGAGCTCCGGGTCAAAGCACTGGTCAGAGAGGTGAGGGCTGAGTCCAAGTCAGAAGGGTCATTGTCTGTTCCTGTACAGGCAAATCTTCATGGGCTCACCTCTAATGAAGTGAATCAACTCAATCAGTTGTTGGAGAAGCATCACGCAGTGTTCTCACAAAATGACCGTGACTATGGCCACACTACCACCGTGTCACATTGTATTCCAACCAATGATGCACACCCCATCAAGCAAAGACATCGCAGGATTCCCCCCCATGTCTTTCAGGAAGTCAAGCAACATGTACAAGACCTGGTTGCACAAGGTGTGCTGAAAGAGAGCTGCAGCCCATGGGCTTCACCAGCTGTTGTGGTGATGAAAAAGGATGGGTCTGTGCGTTTCTGTTGTGATTACAGGAAGCTCAATAATGTGACACACAGAGACGCCTACCCACTCCCTAGGGTCGAAGAATCACTGGAAGCTCTAGGTCATGCAAAACTTTTCTCATCTTTGGATCTTACCGCAGGATATTTCCAGGTGGCCGTGGCTGAACAAGACCAAGAGAAAACCGCTGTGACCACACCATTTGGGTTATACCAATGGACACGCATGCCATTTGGGCTCTGCAATGCCCCAGCGACTTTTCAGCGCCTAATGGGGGCGGTCCTGGGTGATCTTGCATTTGAGGTTCTACTGGTTTACCTGGATGATGTCCTAGTGTTTTCCAAAGACTTTGAGAGTCACTTGGAGAGGTTAGATCTGGTTTTTGGGCGCTTACGAGAACATGGCCTAAAACTTAAACCTAAGAAATGCTTCCTCCTCAAGGCTGAGGTTAAATTCCTAGGGCATGTTGTGTCAGCTGATGGGGTGCGAGTGGATATGGAGAAGGTTAAAGTCTTGGAGGATTGGCCCGTCCCATGCTCTGTAAAAGAGGTCAGACAGGTAGTAGGCTTTATGTCCTATTATAGGCGGTTTGTACCCCATTTCGCACAGCTAGCAAGGCCCCTGCATGCACTGATGGGTAAAGCGAAAAAGAGTGGTCTTAAGGCTCTGCCGCAACACTTTGTATGGAGTGAAGAGTGCCAGGCAGCATTTCTTGGCCTGAGGAAGTGTCTGATAGCGCCACCTGTGCTTGCATATCCCGACTTTAGTTTACCATTCATTGTCACAACAGATGGGAGTTGCCAGGGCCTTGGGGCGGTCCTGAGTCAGAGACAAGAAGGGGTGGAGCGGGTGATAGCATTTGCAAGTCGCGGTCTGCGGGGATCCGAAAGAAATGACAAGAACTATAGTGCTTTTAAATTAGAACTTCTTGCCCTTAAATGGGCTGTCACTGAAAAATTTTGTGACCTGCTGCTATATTCTAAGTTCACTGTCATTACGGACCACAACCCTCTGAGGTACTTGGAGACCGCAAACCTTAGCGCGGTAGAACAAAGGTGGGTGGCACAGTTGGCTGAGTTCAACTTTGAGGTACACTATAAGCCTGGAAGACTGAACCAAAACGCAGATGTGCTGTCCCGCATCCCAGTGGCAGCAGAACCTGAAGTTGAGGACCTGGAGAAAGACTTCTTGGTCATAAAAGAGGAGGAGGTGCGTGCCTGCTTGTGGCCTACTGGCGAAGTCAGGCCCAGGGAGGAGGTGGCGTGTTCTGCAGCTCAGTCCCGGGTGAAAGGCCAAATCTGTGGACACAGCTGGAGTGAACTCCGAGAACTGCAGACGCAAGACCCCAATATCAACCCATTGATGTCGGCTTTCAGAATGCAGGAAAGGCCCCCGAGACAGGTGCTGCGCACCATGAGTTGGCCCCAGCGGAAGCTAACTGGGCAGTGGGACCGACTGAAGCTACAGCACGGTGTTCTGTTTCGGTGCCTACTAGACCCTAGAGATGGTGAGGAAGTGTGCCAACTGATTGTGCCTGAGTCTTTGCAACGTATTGTGTTTGAGACACAACACGACCATGGTGGGCATTTCGGTGAGAAGGGCACAATTGAGGCTTTGAAGCGAAGCTACTACTGGCCTACCATGTCCAAGGATGTGAAGTGTTGGGTGCAGCAGTGCAGGCGTTGTGCCCTTGCTAGGGATGTGTTCCCGAAGGCACAAGCCCCAATGACCTGCACAAATGTCTTGGCTCCTTTGGAAGTGCTCGCCATGGACTACACCCTGTTGGAACCATCGGCTGGTGGTTACGAAAATGTCCTGGTGCTTACCGACATGTTTACCAGATTCACTATTGCGGTGCCAACAAAGGACCAAACTGCTAAAACTACAGCTACTGCTCTAATCAAGCATTGGTTTGTGTTTTATGGCTGCCCCGCCAGGCTGCACTCCGACCAGGGCCGAAACTTTGAGGCCAGTGTCATAAAAGAGCTTTGCCGTGTTTATGGGATTGCCAAGAGTAGAACAAGTCCATACCACCCACAGGGCAATGCCCAGTGTGAACGCTTTAATAGGACAATGCATGACATGTTAAGGTCTCTCCCAGCGGAAAAGAAAAGAAATTGGAAAGAACATCTGCCAGAGCTGACCATGGCATATAATAGTCATGTACATTCTTCCACTGGGTATGCACCCTTTTACTTGCTTTTCGGACGGGATGCACGACTTCCCAGGGATGTTCTAGGAGGCAAGGACCTGGAACTTAGTGATATTGACAACATGGATGACTGGGTCTTGAGCCATCACCAGCGACTACAAACTGCAGCTGATACAGCACGTAGGGCGGGACAGGAGGCCTCTCGGAGACGCAAGAGAATATATGACCGCAAGGCACGTGGAGCTCTCATTCGAGCTGGAGATAGAGTCCTTTTGCGAAATCACAGACCGTGAGGCAGAAACAAAATCCAAGACCGCTGGGAGTCAAGTCCCTACCTTGTGGTGGCACAAAACCACCCTGATATGCCAGTGTTCACAATAAGGCCTGAAGCTGGCGGCCCCACTAGAGTCGTACACCGTGACCAGTTGAAACCCTGTGTGTTTGAAGCCCCTGTCACAAGAACCAATCCCCAGACTCAGGACAGAGCCCAGTATCAGTCCACCTCTGACGCCTGCGATGTGGTGTATCTGCCCTGTAGTCTCCCACATACCACTCAGACCCACCACACACCCACCCATAGTACATCACACAGTGACTTTCATGACACGGAAGGGGATGAGGGACATAGTGAGCAGGAAGTGGTAGATAGTAACTTGAGGATTACAGGGGGTGAGACAGAGATAGGGGGACCATCCGAGGATGCAGATGAGTCTAGTACAGAGAGTGAGGGGTCTCCCAGGCCTAGTCGGCCTCAGAGAAGTACTAGGGGCCAGCTCCCTATAAGGTTTAAGGATTATGTTTCAAAATAGACCTAGATGTGGTTTTGTTTTATGTTTTGTTTTGCACTACCAATGTTTGTTATTTTGCACTGTATTGATATGTATAATGTGCAATGTAATGTCAATGCAATGTAATACATGCTAATGTTGATTGTGACTAATCTGTGTTACTTTTTCCGAGTTAAACAAAGGTTACTGAAGGACAAGTACTACTAATTCCCTGTGTTGTGGAGAAGTCTTGGTGGTGGCAGGGTTTGGAAGGGGGGAATGTGACGAGTCACGGAACTAACTGTATGGACCAATGAAAGGCGACAGAAACAGAGGGAGGGGCGGGACTTCGAAAGTGAAACTAGAGAAGGAGATAATGGCGGTGTACGGTGGGAGCTGGTGATGCGTTGAGCTGAAGAAAGTGTTCTTTGAGTGTGAAGTTTGCAGCGCACTGGAAGTGTGTGCTGTATTTCGTACTGCCTGGTCCCCCACGAACTTTGATACGGCTGGCGAGTCTGAACGAGCAGACGGCGCTGGAGTGTCTAAGTGATTCAATCTTCCTACAGGTTGGGATGCTTTCCCCCCCTCTCTCTCTCTCCCTCCCGCCTCCCTTCGTGAGTATTGTTCCCTGCCACCTGACTTCATCCACCATAGCATTGGGCATGAGGAATAGGCCTATGCCTTTGAACTGAAACAAATGTGCTTTTCCACCGCGACGGAATACTCCTCCCCCGACATAAACATTGAGCGAAACGGACGTTGTTGATTGAAACAAAACACTTTTTTTCACACAAACTATTTTTGAAACTGCGTTGCAACTGCATGAATGCAGGCTGGCCACTAGCCTTCTCGATCACCTGCATATTCAGCGGACTCATTTTGTTATTAAGGAATTCCTGTGCTAAAAAGAAAGTGTTACGTTTACAAGCTGATTTCAAGTTTCAACCTTTTATTAACCTGTTAAATGAATGCTGCTTTAAGTTGTTGGTCATTACGTTTTACATTGACGGTGTAGCCGTGCAACAATATCCTTTGATTGATAGTTTAGTATAAGGCTGAAGTAACATTATAAAGTTATTTGTGCATTGAGGAGGTTATTGTCCCGGGACACTTTAAATGTTTGTGACTTTGAAATGGTACTTTAGAACTCCACCGGTGTGAGTGATAATTAGCAAGGTTAATACTGAGTTATTGGGTTTACTGTGACAGTATTTGGAGGCACAGGGAAGGCCTCTTTTGTGCTTATTAATATTATACTTTTTTTTAAATTATTTGTTTTGTTTATTACTTTCACTTTTCATTCAACTAAGGGTGAATTGTTAATAAATTCTCTTGAACAGTTAATAGCTTATCCTAGTCTGTTAGTTTGAGTGAAAGGGTGGGAATCTATTAGATAGGTACACATTTACTGACACAACCATATTGTTATCTAGACTGCCCCCTGAAACGACGTTACACAATACATGCTAAATTGTTAATAATCTTTAATGGGTAAAGTTTAGCCCGTTACATCTGTCAGAATAATACTTACAAAGAGAGAGAAATGCAAACTTCGTGATTAACCCAAACAAGTATTCAACTTTGAAATGGCATTAGACTCATTGCAACTCTTATTTTAAGAGAAACCACCCCTCCCCCCTTAAAATCATGATAGTTCCTGCATTCAGCCAGCTCGTTCTAGAAATGTTCAAATCCATGAATACGGCATGTTTCTGTTTTACTGCTTTTTGTTGTTGTTGTTTTTGTTTTTGTACTGAACGGTTCTGAAGTGGAGTCGGAAAAGGAAGCGAAAAAGTACACTTCATCTGTCGCATGAGTGTGAGTGTGCATGTGTGTGTGCATGTGTGTGTGTGTGTGTGTGTGTGTGTGTGTGTGTGAGTGTGA
This sequence comes from Sardina pilchardus, assembly GCF_963854185.1. Lineage (NCBI taxonomy): Eukaryota > Metazoa > Chordata > Actinopteri > Clupeiformes > Clupeidae > Sardina > Sardina pilchardus. Next base: position 18,706,103 of record NC_084996.1, on the reverse strand, counting down.
GTGTGCATGTGTGTGTGTGTGTGTGTGTGTGTGTGTGTGTGTGTGTGTGCGTGTGGGTGTGTGTGTACGTGTGTGTGTGTGCGCGCATGCATCCTGGTGTGTATGACGTTTGTGTGCATGTGCTGAGCTGGGCTTTGCTGTGCTGTTCCATTTGTGTGTATGTGTGTGTGTGTGTGTGTGTGTGTGTGTGTGTGTGTGTGTGTGAGACTGGGAAGCTGGTGCTCACATGGCTGTAGTGTTAGCAGTCACATGCGGGCCCATGCGCTTCACCCACTTGGAATGGAAGCCTCCGGAACTCCATGTGCCGAGCAGACGCCAGGGCCACCGTTGCCAAGGAGACCACTCTGCCAAAACGTGAGGGGGCATTGCGGCTGTCACATGCACCATTGTCTGCCCCGCACGTTTCCCAAACACTCTCTCCTCCCCTCCCCTGTCCTCTCTCTCCTCTCCTCTCCTCTCCCCTATCCTCTCTCTCTCTTTCCATCCCTACTGTGAACAGCTTATCCCTCTCTCCCCTCTCTCTCTTTCTCTTCTCCTCTCTCTCCCCTCCCTCTCTCTTCCCCTCTTTCTCCCTCCCCACTGTGAACAGCTCATGCCTCTCTACCTTCTCCTCACCCTCCCCTCTCCTCTCTCCCCTCTCCTTTCCTCTCTCTCTCATTTCCTCTCTCTCTCTCCTCTCCCTCTCCTCTTTCTACCTCCCCACTGTGAACAGCACATCCCCTTCTCTGACTCAGCATACATCCTTCCTTTCCTCACATCTACTCTCACTCTTTCTCTCCTTCCTCTATCTATCCCCTCTATGTCACCCTCTCCTTGCTGTGAGCAGTGCATGGTCTATCTGACAAAGTACCTGTCTATCTGCCTGAATGTTTAATAGAGGAATTCATTAAAGCGATTAAAGCAACATACAGTAGGCAACAACCACTTGAAAGGTGTTTTCATAGGGAACTCATTTTGGTATCATCGTTCCCACAGGCCAATGAGGATATGCATTACATTTACAGTTATTCATCTGGTGGGCGTTTTTTTTTTTTTTTTTAATCCAATGAGTCTTACAAAATGAAGACTACCATTTAAAGCCTACCTTACACTGACAGACTTTGACAAGATTTGGGAAAGATTATTGAAAGATTGTAGTCTTTTGAGTAAAGTTTGAATGTGGGGCATACGTTAAAAGACTACAATCTTTCAAAAATCTTTCCCAAATCTTGTCAAAGTCTGTCAGTGTAAGGTAGGCTTAAGCTGCACTATGCACTATGCAGTTCAGAGCTCCAGGCCAGAACTCCAATAGAGCTATAAAAGCTTTAGCTTTCACAGCTCCCCGTTGGAAGTTACTGTACATACATTGCCACGTTACAACGACAAAAAGTCAGCGTGCTAGCAAACTGTTATCACCAGGGCTATTTGTAGTGTTTGCAACGTTTTAAATGCCTTCTGGTACTGGTTTAATAGGCTGTACTTAATCAATAAGCCCTGAGAGGCTGAAGGTTACACTGATATCGGTTACTACATATATCTGGCTAGGCACGTAAAAAGATAAACGTAATGATTTTTAATTTTATTCATCATTCTTCTAGATAAAGTGGAGGAGACCGCACACTCTTTTCCCGATGCCAGTTTTATTGGAACAACGTTTCGGCCTGAAACCTTTTTTCAAGTTTATCTACGTTTATGCATTCTGCGACCAGAACCTCGCAAAAACCACAGGTGTGTGCGTTGGTTTTCCTACAAATAATTCATCATTCTTTTGCCAAAAATATTGTTGTGATTTTTCATGCTAGACACAAACTGAATGGGGCAAATAAAAACAGTGCAACAAAAGTACTAAACATACTCTTTAAAGGGTGCTTGAGAACACTTCTCAAACCATCCTTAACAGTCTATTTAATCTATTCCTTCATCAGTACACTGGTTCTGTTGCTTAAATGGACAGTATTTGAGAGCAACAGCTGTTCTCTGCCTTTGAGACTATGCCATAACCAGGACACAGGTCAACAGATCAATATGCTGACCTGCCTGTCATATCTCATAGCCTAAATATCAGAGATGTACAGTAGAGATTCAGAGACAACTGAACTTGTCAAGCGGTACAAAGTGGAGACACGTTTCTCACATCGTTAATGCATTTGGGTCATAAAAGGCATATCTGTTCAGCATGTAGATAATTAAGCGTTTCTTATGAGTTATGGTTGGTATATTCTAGATTTTTTTTGCCATTCGGAATTTAGGAATTCACATTTTGTTTATTATTGCTATTCTCTTTAATGTACTGTAGTCTTACCAACATTTTATAACTGTTCACTGTAACCATTGTATTCTTTTTTATTTGCATGCCGCTTTGGACAAAAGCATCGGCCAAATCTCATAACCACAACCATAAGCATGCCCAGATTGAGCAATGCTGCATGGCAACCACATAACCGGTTCCATGTTTTCCGATAGGATGATTAAGTTCTCAAGAAACTGATCATTACATTTCCAAAGAAACTGGAAGCTGGTATGAGAGGGAGGGCTCTATTTCGGCAATTAGAAATGGATGGTCAAAGGCGTAAAGTTTGTAGACATGATTGTTTTATTGATAATATCGCTATTCTCCCTATTTTGTAATTGTTCACTGTTAATTTTGGACAAAGGCGTCTGCTAAATAACCATAACCACAACCATAACCATTTAGCGCAACGCAAAGCTTATTCTTATCTTACACTCAGTCAGTGGCAGATTTTGCACTATGTGCTTCACTCTTATTAAACCTTGCGCCCATGGCAGAAGGTGTCGTCTGGCGCATGGTCCAAAGCAACATACACACAGACATTCGCTCATTCGAACATTTTTGGGGTAAATGTTGCTTTTTTCAGGCTACGTGTTCGATGGTAAGCTTGTCAGTCAGTAGTGAAATTAATTAACTGTGTAGACCTGCTACTTTCACTTTGCCTATGAGAATAAATTATAGACGAGTGCAGATGCCTGTAGGCTATACTCTTCTAGTTACAAACAGGTTTTAGAAAACAAAATTCCTGTTCCGTACGTTCTCGCGAGCAAGCACATTCCTTCAAATATGCCGCTGACTATCAAAATACCAGGGAACTGTTTGAAGTTGCGCTGCTTGCTATTAGAGGGAATGACAGAAAAACACTTCCATCACCCCGAATGTGGACTGGACACACACCTGACCTGAATGTGTTTAGGGACACTTCACCGATTAGCATTAAGCTTTGTATCTTTAGAAAACCAGTCATGTTTTTGAATGGTCGTGCATGATTCCCTCAGTTTGCCTTGAGATGGGAGAAATACGGATTTCAATGAAACCCATAGGACTTCCTGCTTTCAATGATGTAAAATGATGATTTTTACATCATTGAAAGCAGGAAGTCCAACATTGAAATCCGTATTTCTCCCATCTCAAGGCAAACTGAGGGAATGATGCACGACCATTCAAAAACATGACTGGTTTTCTAAAGATACATACAAAGCTTAATGCTAATCGGTGAAGTGTCCCTTTAAGCTTTTCGCCAATGACCAGTGACACACGTTTGATCGAAAATAGAGCGCTAAAGATGAGGCCAGTCCACATTCTCTAATGTAATGGCGTGATTATGTGATCAAAGATAAGGCCGCTTGGCACGAAAAAGTTGTTCTTATGTTTTGGTTGTTAGTTGGTATCGGAAATACTGTACGTTGGTATTTGCTGGTATTTGTTGGCATTTATGGGTGCTCACATCAAGGACTTGCATTTTATTTGGCTAAGTTGCTGATTGGATCATAAATGGCCACAAGAACGAGCAGGATTGACTGAAAAAATACTTTGCTAAAATAATTTGCTAGTATTTGTTCATGGTACAGATTCATGTGTACAGATATTAGCTCAATTATTTATCACCCAACAATAGAGACAGCTCACATATAGGGCCCAGAATTTCATACTGAAGAGTTAGTCCAAAAGCTCTACAGCTTCATAGCTTACAGACGCATCTCATATATATATATATCTTTTTTTTTATTATTCCCATGAGCTGTGAACCGCAATCATCAAAATTAAAACAAAAAAGGCAGGAAATATTTAGCTTTATGTGTACTGAATCTAGAATATAAAAAGGTTTCACTTTTTGGAAAAATTATAGGGACATTTTTTCTTTTCCATGATATTGCTGAAGGTCACTTTACTTTGTTATATGTAACTGTCTGTTAGAAGGTTTTCCTTTTTTAGCTTGAACATCTGTCCCTAATGTCTATGCAGGTCCCTGCATATTCATCGCCATGGCATCATTCAGCAGTACGCCATGCCCTTGCACTCTCTCACTTGGCGATTCCAACCGCTGCTGCAGAAGCTTACACTGTCGCCACAGCAACACTGGCTAAAGCGGCATAAATATAGACCCTGTACAAATATGTTCTTAACGTCTGAATCACCGCTCCACTTCTACGCCTCCCTCATATCGCCTCCTTTCATTTCTCTCTCACGGTAAGTGTTTAAACCACTTCTCTTTTCTTCCGAGAACTGAGTAACGACAGAATCTCATTTCATACTCTTAATCAAACAAGTGGGTTCACTCTGTCTCGCCAACTGCGTTACAATGCCCATTTTCAAACTCTTCGATTTTCTCCGCAAGCTTTGGAAAGGCAGACGACCTTCCTGCTGGAGCACAAGGTCAGGTGCTACAGCTAACAAAGCTGGTGTGTGCCACAGTGAAGTGTTTCCAAACGCATAGGGGCCAACACACAGCAGATGTGCCATGGGACAGTACAGGCTTTACAATCACATATATCTATTCATTAGAGACCAAACCTCCAGACACACGTCATTCTATATACCTATTCATTACAGACCAAACCTCCAAGCTCCCATTATTCTACAGATATACCTACACCAAGGCCTATACCTACCTGAACCCTAAACACATTCTAGAATGATCTTACATAATGATGCTCTTTCTTTTCTTCCCTCCTCCAGCTCCCTCCTGCTCTATCACTCTCTCCCTCCTGCTGTATCACTCTCTCCCTTCACTACAACAGGGCTGTGTTGGTACAAAGCACTCCAGGAAACGTCTTTTTTAAAATGGAGCTCTTCAGAAGCATTGGCCACTTGTATGTCTTCAGCACTTGAGTACAAGCTCCACAGGAGAGCTGGTCCATGAACTCCTCGAGATTAGTTTAGTTTCGATTCAGTGTCCTTCCGGCAGTGGTTCTCAGTCATGCACACACACACACACACACACACACACACACACACACACACACACACACACACACACACACACACACAAACCATCTACGCTCTGTTATGGCATACAGTACTTGATGTGCCATACAGCCTTGAGGTGCGTTCAAACAGTGGCGAACATTCCTGATGACTTAGTTTTCTCTGAACAGGGAAATTTGAAACAATATATAGTATGAACATTCCTCAGACTGTTTGCAAATCTTCATGAAAACTCGAGGCAAACAGAAAACTGTTTGAAAACGGTCATGGACGTTCGCCTATGTTTTACGAATTTGAATACACCCCTGACGATGGGCTTCAACAAACAGCTGACTGTTTCTGGAGAGTGGGGACAGATAGGAGGCTGGGGGTGCTGGGTTTGTTAGTGTGTGTGTGTGTGTGTGTGTGTGTGTGTATGGGGGAGGGAGTGTTGATCTTGATAAGTGTATCAGAGGAGAGCTTTAAAGAAATTTCTTTGGACTTCCTGTTTCAGGTGTGGCCTTTTTTGGGCAGACGAGCTCAGCTGATGTAGGCCAGCACAGCGTCTCCATCTCGCTCATACAGTGTGCGACTCCGGCTGCTGAAATGGGTCGCGCCACATAACATGGTAATACGCAACAGCATGGTGACACCGCACATGCACCCAGATTCCTACTCTTCCTCACACGCCTCAACACAACTGAATGTAGTCCGCAGACCTGTATGTGTTTGTGTGTGTCTGTGTGTGTGTGTGTGTGTGTGTGTGTGTGTGTGTGTGTGTGTATTAGGGGTGTGCATCTCTCCCTTATAAGACGACTCGATACATATCTAGATGCATAAGCTACAGAACACAGAACAATTTGGTGCGACAAGATGCGATTCGATACAATTCTCTACAATATAACAAGGCCCCAAAATACAGTAACTCTGAATAATTCTTAACATTTGTTTAATTTCAAATTATTTTTTCAATTCTATAAATACGTAATTATCAAACAGGCAAGCTCTAAAAACAGGGGATTTATTTTTTGTTGGCATGAGGAAAATTACAATCGTATATCATTGGGTGTATACGTTCTCCAAAAAACAAAAGACTTGATTGATTTAGTCTCTAAATGAAATCACTAGGCCAATTAGTGGAGATCTATATATTCATGCCATCCTTACACTTAGCTGCTGAGCCAATCACAATGATTTAAAACTCTGTGGTGTGGCTTGCTAAATTACGAATGCCGGGGGGAAAGGGTAGGTATCTGATTTACCTTTCATAAATAAGGAGGCTACTTTAACACACGTTGTGAGAAGCAACTGTCACATCAACAATGACATGTAGACAATATTGCAGTTAACTTTCAGACGAGATGTGCACCGGAGCGATGCTTCTGGATACTCCCGTGGAAAGGGGAATGCAGGAGGCTAAACAAAGTCACCACACAGGCAAGGGCTGTTTGTTGCAGCCTTACAAACTAGGTTAGAGGCTAATGCTAAAGACTGAATATATGACTTATTTCAGGATACTGCAACACGCATGTTAACATCACTCACAATTTACTAGTCCACTCTGCATTTCACTAAATTCGCTGACTAGTTTGTTGCCACTGTATTGTAGCAGTGACGCTCCTTCCCCCTCGTCGGAAAAGGATGAACACTCTGATAATGTGTGTTAGCAAATCAAGGACGGCCTTAAGATTTCGAAAGTAACATAGTTTGTAAAATTAGCAGCTTTAGATCGATTCGTCATTTTAAAATCGGTACATCGACTGGTTCATTTAAACCGATCCGCATTCAAAATGGTTCAAAACATTCAAAACAGTTACCGATGCGTATCGGTGAATCTCTACACCCCTAGTGGGTATGTACTGTATGTGAGTGTGTGTGTGTGTGTGTGTGTGTGTGTGCATGTATGTGTGAACATGCACTTGTATGTGGGGCCAACAAAATAATATTTTTGTTTGCTGTAATCCGACTGACCCTGTCAATTTAGAACTGACCCAAATATTTGGTTGTTTTGCCTTTGTAGTCCGACCGACTTGCCTGTTGTAAACTTGTGTTAAGACAAACCAATTTTTTTTACTCTTCAAACAACTAATACAAATGCAATAAAATCATACTAATTATATTCTAATAAGTATTGCAACTATAAACTGCCTAAATAGAAACATGGGCTATGTTCTTTCTTTTAAATAAAAACTTGTGGCCTTTATTCATTGTCAATGTTTCATGCTTGTCTGTCTGTTTTTTTTTACAAAGATTTGTTTGTTTGTGGTCTATGTAACCTACATCAGAATGAGGTTTGCGATGGTGCGCCTCAAATTCATACCTAAGTAATCACGTAATGACCAAAATTATACTTTATTTTTTAACTTTGAATCTCGACAAAAAAAATAATAAAAAAAATAGACACATTTTTGTTTGGGCTGTTTCTGCAAACAAAAATATTTTTAAGGATGGAATGAGTGTTGACTTTGAATATGGGCATCTATATGCACCCAGCAGAGTGCTCTGTGTGTGTGTGTCTGTGTGTGTGTGTGTGAGAGGGAGTGCATGCGTGCATCTCTGTGTGTATCAGATTCACACTAGGTGACTTACACAAAGTGCTTTTGGAGCCCCTGAGCCTCTACAAAGACTCTAGGCAGCTTGTATCCAAGCAACCACAGCATCAGCGGGTAATTGACAGCATCGTCTGTAACCCCCAAAAGGCTCAGACTGAAAGGGAGCGCGGCACTCGGAGAGACACCTGTGAAAACGCTGACCTATATCCGCCGCCTTACACAACCGGCACAAATGACCGCAGCGCATGTGAACGCTTGCATCTCCTCCTAAAGATGCTTTTTTAGCGTGATAGTGACGATGATGATGCTGGTGATGGTGACAGACGAGATGACGAAGATGACGGTCGTTAATTTCAATTTCAATTTAATTTCACTTATAGAGCGCCAATACATTACACATGTCTCATGGCGCTATACAGAGTGTTAAATACTCAGAGATTCAGAGAGGGCCAATGACTCTTATGATGTTCATAGAAATAGTGAAGATGGTTGAGACAGCAATCGTAACGTGAAAATCTTTATTCAATCTGATAGGAAGCCTTGACATGGCACTGGAGCAACAGGGTGAGATGACCTTGCAGTACAGTGTACACAGCAAATGGACTGCCTACGATAACAGAGATATTTTCACATCACGCTGAGGCTCTATCACACACTTAAGGCCCGTTCACACCAAGAATGATAACGATAACGATAACTATAACCATAACGATAAAAGCGTCCACACTGGCCAACGATAGGAAAAGTCTCTCCTCATGTTAATGAATGTGATTGCTAGAATATTATGGGTTCTGATTGGCTGTTAGCTTTTTATCGTTCTCAAAATTGCTCTGAAAGTGATCAACAACGATATCGTTCTTCATGTTGTTATCGTTATAGTTCATTCATTAACGAGAGCGATATTTGTTTATAGTTATTGTTATCGTTATCGTTATCGTTATCGTTATCGTTCTTGGTGTGAACGGACCTTTAAGGATGCGGTGAAACTGCAATATCTGGGAAGCTTGTAAAGCCAAAAGCAAAAAGAGAGTGATCTGCACACCATGTAGATCGCTTGGTAGGTTTTATTTTTCGGGCAACATTTCCATCCAACCTACCGAGGGACTTATATGGTGTACTCTATATGGTGGATCACTGTCTTTTTACTTTTGGAGTTACAGTATACTTTTCTGATCCAGATACCCATCCACAATTTTGGAAAAGGGATGTGCGTGGTCAGACGTCTACTATAAGCTTGTAAAGCCAACCACATACAGTATTTGCCATATTAGTGGATACTGCTGAACGAGTAATAGTAGGCTATACTATACAGAAGTGAATCCAAACATGCATGCTTATGAATCTTGTGATGTTTCAATGATATTATATTGCACAGACATAGAATGGTGTTGAGTGAACTATATTCCCAACAATAGAGTGCGTAAGTGTGACGTCACTTTTCCTTAGCAACCGAAATTTCTGTTCTAAACAAACCAAATTCACAATGTGAAATCCTATGCCAGATGATTGTTTTACAGAATAAGCCACGTTTTTGCGCAAATTAATTTACGAGTTGAAATCGGTTGACATTAGCTAACTTCATGTAATCATAGATTAGCCAGCTTGCCGTGACATTATACACTTTTTTTTTCATGCTAGCTTGAACGTCTCCTTTTAGTACACATACATAAACGCTTACATAAACGCCTCGACATGGTAGTGATTTTTACCACTTAAAAATCATTTATTTTCATTTTGAAAGAAACAACACGGTTTGGCAATGGAAAATGGCACTTTCAGGTCGTTTGTTTAGAACAGGAAATCGCGTTACCGGGACAACGTGACACTTTCACTTAACGCACTCTATTCCCAAGACACTATGTGACATGACTGTTTGATATGAAATCATTCTTCACAGATGACAGACATTAAATATCTGCCAATACCTGACATAATGCTATGCTCCTGTCCTGTGTGATAATGAGTGCACACACACTACAGTGATAGTTACTGCAAAGAGATCTCACAGGGGCAAAGAGGCTTGGTCCCCTCTACACAACTGTTGATCTACGATCTCCTGAGGAGACAGCAGAGGAGAGGCCAGGTTGTGAGAGGATGGCATGTCAGTGTGACTGATGTGTGTGGGTAACAGTGTGTGTGTGTTTGTTTGCACAACTGTGTCTGTGTGTGTGTGTGTCTGTGTGTGTGTGTGTGTGTGTAGGTGTGTGTGTGTGTGTGTGTGGGTGGGTGTATGGGGGGAGGGAGTGTTGATCTTGATAAGTGTATCAGAAGAGAGCTTTAAAGTGATTTCTTTGGACTTCCTGTTTCAGGTGTAACTGTGTGTGTGTGTACCCCATTTAGCCCAGGGCCTGTGCATCGTCTGCTTGAACAATGACCACGCAGGTCCTTACAATACATGATGGGCGGGGTTATCTGTATTCACTACAGAGTCCATGACTGTGTCATGTTTACTTCTCTGGAAGACATCACTGACAGAAAGACCAGTTTATAGATGCAACACAAGACAAAAGACATTTCAAAGAGAGTTCAGAGACACAGGGCTGTGGCTGCAGATCTGCTCGTCTGCATGCTCAGGTGAGGTGGGGCTAAGGTGGGGGGGGGGGGGAGGGGCAGGGGTTTGGTACGCATGCAGTGAGCGTCACTTACAGTCCACCTCCAGGATGGCCTTGACGGAGCGTGTGACCTCGCGAGCCTCGTTGGCGAGCATGGCGGCCGTCCACATCGGCTTCTTCCCGCCACGGGCGCCGCCGAGAACAGGGGACGAGGAACCCAGCTTAGAACCCTCACCCCCTGGACTGCTGAGAGAGAGAGACAACAATGAGGACAGTGGAGGAGAGAGGAGGACAGTGTTTTATGCAAGTTAAAACAAACAAAACCATGTTAATCACCCCGTGTGTTAACCTCATAGCTGAAGACATTTCACAAAATCAATGTATAAGCCGTGGCTAATAGTTGGGAAATTACGGTAATCAATGTATAAGCCGTGGCTAATAGTTGGGAAATTATGGCAATCAATGTATAAGCTGCGGCTAATAGTTGGGAAATTACGGTAATCAATGTATAAACTGCGGCTAATAATTGGGAGATTACGGTAATCAATGTATAAGCCGCGGCTAATAATTGGGAAATTACAGTAAATCTACAACTGATTAGTATATACCAGCACTGCTTTCACATCATGACAAATGAGAAACTTGGGTGGATGAGAACTAGGGATGAGAATAACTTACTGGCATGTACAATCTGTCTATTGTATGTGGAATTATACCTCTTGAAACTCTTAAAAATTTAAAAATACCATTGAGTATATTCTTAAGAAGAAGCGAATACTTCCGGCCTAAAAGATAAAGCGAAGGACAGGGAAGGGTCTTGTTTTTGGCCCCCCTCCCCCTCCCACCCAGTGCACATATACACACACACACACACACACACACACACCCTGCCCTGATTCCAGGTGACCCAGGAGTGGGATGACCATGCCGGTCACTGAAGCAGCAAGTCCAAAAGTAGAACACCAATGCTCCGCTAACCCAAAATCATCAACGGCAACACCATGGACAGGCGTCCATGTAACACTAGCCCACACACACACACACATACACACACATACACACACACACACACACGCATGTATGCATGCTCTCAGAACCCAGCAGGATTTCACATGCTTCTGTTTCCCCCTGCCCTGACACACGTGGGGGGCCATCGTTATACAACTGGCACAGTTTGGGCTCCACAGGATGAGGGTCACCAAAATAAAGACACACACACACACACACACAC